>NC_039500.1:2031087-2097362 GCF_003590095.1 Trichoplusia ni
AATATTGTGTAAAAAAATGTTTTATAGCTTTGCTTGAGGAATTATTTTTCTTATTTACACAAAGGTATGTTTAATCTTTGTGTAAATAAATAAAAATAATATCTCTATTAATTTTATTTAACTTGAAATAAACTTAGCAATTTAATATTCTATGCACTAAGCAATTACCATATAGGTACACACTGAATATACTCAACAGTGTACTCTCCAGTAGATACTAAGAACTATTTAATTAACACAGTTAATAAAAATTCATTAGCATAACAATGAAACATTTTCTAGGCATAATATTTAAATTCACATTTTCTAAATCACAAACACCAAATTAATTATCAATTTTTGTGTCCTAACATAGTCAGTTAATTTTAATATCAAGCTACATTGTCCAAGATAAATAACTGGTCACAAGGAGGTCATAACTGCAATCATTATCTCAATTGTCACTGATATGTACTGACAACACCTACATAAATGCATTATTTCATAAGACTGGCTGTCATATTTAAGACAGTAAGGATGGGCCTGTTGGTCTAGTGGTTAGTCACCCTGACTGCTATACAGAGGTCCTGGGTTCGATTCCCACCCAGGACCAATGTTTTTGTGTAAGGAGCAGTATAAGGGTGTAAATTATCTTTATTATGTATGTATTTAGAAATATATAAGTTATGTTTATCAGTTGTTTAGTATTTATAATACAAGTGCTGCTTAGTTTGAGACTAGATGGCGTTGTGTGAAAGTTACCAAAAAAGAAAGAGTTTCCATTAAGCTTCACAATGTCTTTCTCATGTTTAAGTGGAAAGACTAATAGACATTTAGGGACAACACAAGGAAAGGTGTCGATAGAAGCAGTTTGAATAAAAACAATTGTGATTGTAGAACTACACAGACTATTTAGAAAAATATGTAAAAGAGTGCTTTATTTTACTAATATTGTCTTGTTGTATTTAGATTGCTTTTGTCCTAAGTTTCATTCTCATTAATGGCCAGTTCTGTTTTTAGAAAGTCTATTTTTTCTGTAAAGTATCTTGTTCCTTTAGTAGTCATCAAGTCTACTTCATATTAAGTTTTATCATAATTGTCAGACATAAAGCTTGATATGCTTTCTCATTCTGATTGTTTGATTTTATTATGATCAATTTTATTAGTGAACAGAATTCTGTATTCTTAATCTATGTAGAATAATATGTTATTGACACTGTAAGTCATGGCTGTTGTGATTTAATAAAGTCATTCTAGTATTGGTCCTAGGTGTGTCCCTAGAAGGAGTCCATTTTTGAGTGAAGACAAAATAACGAAGGTTTCCTTTCCAATTCGGATTATTAAATTAATTAATTTAGTGACTAATTATTATATAAAGCTTTAAATTATTATGATCAGTCGCCAAGCAAACTTAATAGGATCAAAATTTTTAGTGGTATATGTGGGCAGAAATAGTCTTAAGCGAGGCTTCTGCCCAGCAGTGGATTGAAGACGTAACCTAACGGGCATCCAAGTAGCTATAACAACTTTCGTTTCGAGAGCTCTTGATGAAGGACTCCGGTTGTGACAAACAGCGATTACAAATGCGTGAGTAAACCGAACCTAAAAAAAGATGAAAAATATTTCAAACTAGCTGTTTACCGCGGTTTCACCCGCGTAGTATTTTTTTTCGTTGCCGTATTTTCTCATCGTTTAAACCTTCCCTGGACTTCTACGAATATTTCAAGACTAAAAAAAGCCAAATCGGTTCAGCCGTTTTTGAGTTTTAGCGAGACTAACGAACAGCATTTCATTTTTATATATATATAGATATATAGATTACTGAAGGTACACTAAAACTAGCATATGCCAACTAAGTATCATTAAATTACTGTATGATATACCGAATATTAAAAGCTGAGTTACATATAATGCTTTCGTATATCCCATTAATAATAGGGCTAGTGTAATAAAGTGTAGTTATTAATTTAATAATGGAGCGAAAGTGCGGCACGTCCCCCGGGCCCGTTCTTGCACCATAATAGGTTTATCTATTAGCTTTTATCATGAGTTTACATGCTCTCTGCCCTTTGATATTAAGGGTATAGCTGAAATATGATAGAGAATTACGTAAAGCTATGAGCATGTATGCAATATGCAAACCAAATCCTATTTTCGGAGTAAAGAAGAAAAATTAAAAATTCATCCTTATTCCAGAATAAGAAAGAACCGCAGTATCCGGGCAACTACTTTATAAAATCAGTATACCACAAATCGCTTTTTATTTTTCCTAAGCGACGATGATTTTAATTGCTTGATTACAGCTTCAAGCAGTCAAATTGATTGCTCGATAACTTCAAGCATCGCCTGTTTCAACAGTATTTCTTCGGCTGCTTAATAATTGCTCCAACGTTATAACAAGTAGACTTACTCCTATAACTGGTTCGGTTCTAATTTCAGTCCTGATATTTTACTATTGAACAAAACCGTGATCAAGTAGAAATCAATGTATGTGAATTTTCGCTAGTGACGGGTCTCGCTTCTTTTCTTCGCTCTCGATTCTTTCTCAACTCGTTCGAAACAGCAGTCGAATTCGTCTAAACCTACTACCTCCGAAGTAAACTGTCTTCTATTAGATCTCACGAATGAATGACAAACCTCTTTGAACCATCTCAAACCCGTTACCATTACGTTCACAGAAGTTTCTCCTGACAGCCTGGCTTCCTCAGTAATTGGATAACAAATATCCTAAATTCAAACTTCCGCATTTGTAGTAATAGCATCACGGATCGTTGCGTGCTTGTGGGCAGTTACAACGTTACCCGTGTCTTGTGGACAGATGGTTGTTCTAGCAAACGAACGTAAAGGCATTATGGTAATACTTTCACAGGGTAAACAATGGTAACTGTCGACATTTGAATTTGTAATGGGTAGAAGACTTTGTTTGACGAAGGTTAAGCCTAAGTTGTAAATATTATATGAGCGGTATAACCTATTAACTAGTTCGTCCTGTTTTTAGGGTTCCAACAACCAAAGAGTAGAAACTGAAACCTATTACAGAGGCTTCTCTGTCTGTCCGTATGATACAAAGCTGTGTCTCCATGAACCATGATATCTAGACTGATGTTGTATTTCTGATGCTGCGTTCCCAACAAATAACAAAAAACAAAGATTGAGTTACGCGATATAAAGTTGCGGTCATAACTTTTTTGGTTTCGACTTTCAATTTGATGTCCCCCAATCGATTTGTTTTCTTTAGCCCATATGTTCGGAACCCTCGGTATCGAGAGTCTGACTTCGGTTATTTGTTATCATCATCACATTTGTGAAACGAGGCATTACACCACAATACGTGCAGAATGTTACTCACAACGGGAACTCATGACTCTGCTGAAGACATTATACTTTGCAGATTACATCTACTTCAAATACTCCATTAAAAATGTAGCAATGCAGTATATAAATAACCAAATACAAAATTACTTTGTCCTCTGTTTACTGGGAAGGCCAAAAATAAAGTACATCTAATAAAAAAATGAGGTAAAGATCTAGAGTAATTCAATTACATTGTAAACTAGACGAAATGCCAGTTATGAACTATAATCTTGCGAAAGTACACGTTTGTGGTCTACCGCTACTATTCTGTGTGACAAAATGTGTTGAAGTCAAGAAATAGGGATGACAACTGAACATAAAAAAAAACAATCAATTTAGTTCATCAGATATTGAATTAACAAATATTTCACAAGTACTTTTGCCTTTATCAGAACAATAAAATTTGATAAAGATAAGTCTACAAAAGTTTAGGTAACCCCTAATGGTTTATGACTTATCAGCGAAGCCAAATTTTAATATACACAGAAGTGATGTCACGCTTAATTTCTATTCTGGAGAAGAGAAAAAGACGTATTCAATTACTATCATCCAACTACCAGTATCTGACCGACATTAAAAAAAAATGTCGGGTATTCAGACAAATTGCATTGTATCTCGAAAGGCATTTTGCCCATATTGCTTTCTTTTCAACCTAGACTTCAAAAACCTCACAACACATAGATTTCAAAGGTCATTTTATATGAGACTATTCTAAATCAGAATAGATCAAAAACAACCTATTGATGATAAACACAATATTTCATTATATACTCAGGCACAAGCGATAATGAATTGCGTGCTGATAATTTAGATAAATAATCTAGATAAAAGTCACTGAATTGATTAAACAATCGATATTTATTGTAATAATGTAAGAGTAAATAACAATTCAAATATTGGAGAACGAACCTTTCTGTTGGTTTTTTGAGGTTTTATAATATTTGCTTTTACATCCATAAAGCTTGCAAGAATAACAGGACAACGATTTCTCGGGCAATTCTTTTTTTCATATAATTATCATTTCATCGTCGTCATTATCGCTTAGTTTTGTAAGGTAGATAGTACTGTAAATAATAGTTTTACATCGCACTTGAACGTTAAGAATTTTATTTGGAAAGTAGAAAAAAGTAGCGAGGAACATCTATCAGTAAAGAAGTCACATCGTCTAAACATTCACACCTTACAGAAACATGGTGGTCTCGGTTGCCTGGTGTCGAATGATTGGAATAAAATACAGAGCGTGTGATAGCTCTTTATTCATAGATCAAAACGTTCCTTGTCTTTTGGAACCATAAATATGTATAAGGTATCTTATTTGCTAAAAACCTTTTGAAAGTACTTTCAACCAATTGAAAAGTCCAATGCAAAATAAACCACCAAAAGCGTTAAATAACTGTTGATATAATTTTCAATAATTTTAATGTTTGACGACCATTTCAAATCAGCTTTGTAAAGTATAAGACATGTTTGTGTGAAAACACAAAGCACATGTTGGAGCTACGTTTAATCGTCTCGGCCTTTATGGGCATAGCCATATTTAGGATATCTAGTTTTGGCAACGGGCAGACATTTTTGGAAGATAACTTTATAAAAGAATGCTTCGTGTCTTTGTAATACTTGAAACCTGAAGGTTGTCCCTTTGTCATTGTTCTATGTATTGTTGAATGATCACTTTGGAGATTTTGGGGGCAGGTCTTTGTTCAGCAGTGAACGTATTCCGTTCTTAGATTATGATAAAGATCATGTCTATCCAAAAACAACGTTAAAAATATGTTCACGAGATTGTTATTAAGGCCTTAAAAAACCTTCACAATACCTATCAAGAAAATATAAACAATTTAACATAATTTATTCGTTATCTTTGTTGATCATGCAAGCATGTATGAAACTAATTATCTATTAAGATTAGATTAAAAAATCCTGATTGATTTATAATTCAAACATCGTAATTTTTTTGTATTTTCAACCGTTCTTGTTTGATGGTTTAACAGCACAATTACCTGACAAAACTTCAATATCATCACCCCTCTCAGTGATCCATCGGCAAAATTTGTTATTTTTCAAAATACTCATCGCTCAAAATACAATCTGTACTTATGATGCGACGGTTTACTCGCTTATTTATCGAGGACAGCTCGACTAGTTTCGAAAGGAACCGAAGTCCTTAATCATAAGCTGACGGTGGTGTCGCGATTTGAACTAAATCGAAATAAACTGCATATTTCTTTCACAGAATACTTCATCCATTTCTTTTCCTTCCAGGATCATGCGATCCCAAGAAGTTATCATAAACATAAAACACGGCTCGTATCCGGCAGTCAATCCTGACGGGTACGGCTTTCCAAAGGACTTCATAGATCCAGCGACCAGAGAACCGGTGCACACACAAGAACTGCTGTCAGACGGAAAGAACAGGACTTATACGATAGAGAACCCGAAACCAGGGAACTGGTACGCACTCATCTATATAAAATGGGAGGATCCGAGGACGCAGAAAGTTGAACAGCAAGGTATGTACCTACTGTTTTTAGGATTCCGCAGAGGGTAAAAACGGAACCCTACCACTTAGATTTAGCGGAAAGCTTAGCCTTATCCTCAGTCAAGAACCTCATTCGACAAGTTTGATACGATTTAATAGCCCGTACCTTATCTTTTGCCCGTAAGTTCTATATAGTAAAAACTTAACCCTGTTACTCAGACTTAGCGGAAAGCTCAGCCTTATTTATCTTAGTCCTTCTGTTAAAATGCTGTATGTCATGAATTCAATGTGTTGCGAGTCCAGCCCTCATTTGACAAGTCTTGTTTTAAAAGTTTAATACGGTTTTATACACCGTACCTTATCTTTGCTGTAAGTTCTATATTTAAGGCATTATTTCTGCGAAGTTTTCCCTATAGGTGGTAGGTTAGGTAGGTATAAGGAAAAGGTATAACGTGTTGTATATTTAACTAAGGAAATCCTTAAACTAATACCAAGTGCAAATTAAATTTATAATTTGATTAAAGTTATAATGATAGCATTTAGTTCTTCGAATTATGATCTATACCAATTTAAAAATAACTAGAAGTGAGGAAATTACGCCAACATTTCAACAAGAAATTATTTTCCTAAAAATGCTCGTAATTTAAAATTGTTTACTTAGTTGCAATTAAATACACTTGCTTTGCTTTGTTTTTTAGCTATCTCCTATGTAATAAAAACTATCCTATGTTCTTTCTCAAGGTCAACTCTATCTCTGTACCAAATTTCATTAAAATCAGTTTTGGGTTTAGAGGTGAAAGCGTAACAGACAGATAGACCGAGTTACTTTCGCATTTATAACATTAGTAGGGATTTTTTTCGGCGCATTTTGAAAACCAGGTGACCTCTTCAGTAACTTTTCAGAATTATGTAGTATTTAAACTTAGCTTCACGTTTAGGCACTTTGTGTTTAAAATCAAAGTAATTACTTTAAAATCCTAGTAACCTAGTACCTTTTAGTAACTTGGATGATTCATTACGGATACGTGAATGGGCCGCTCCTTGTTTGGCCGCTTAGTCTAGTAGGCTAACTGTGAGCTCACGGCGCGGCGGTGCAACAACTACACAGCAGCACACACTATCTAATTATTAAACAAAAATAAAACATATATTCATAACAATAAAGAACTATGTCAAATAATCAAACGCCTGTTGAATATTGACTGCAAAAGAAAAGTTTTAAAAAAATATCGAAAAAATGATTAACTTGCGCGTATTTATCAAGATCTCTCGTTTAGCTTCAGACCTAACCAGACTCTTTAGGCAAGAGCTGATTGTGTCTATTATATATATGTGAAGGAGGTCAAAATTTGATTTCAATAAATTAAAAGCATCATCACTCAATTATTTTATTAGGGGTCGGCTCAACGTTGTCTTCTTCTTCCATACCTTTTATACTGATATCATCTCACAAGGAAGACTACGCCGCCATATCGACTTTAACAAAAAAAAAATCGTTTTCAATAAAAGCATAATCAATAAAATTTATTACCGGCCAGAAATATCGTTGACCTTTCGAAGTAATCGCGAGTAAACAGAGGCTGGAAGCGCCGCGTTGATTGATTGTATCCCGAGTTGTTTGGGAAAGACAAACACCTCGCCTACGCCAAGTTTATACATAATTATACGAATACTTAATTGTTATTGGTAGGGAGAGAACGGTTGCATTCTGAGAAAGTGGAGTTGACTGTGAAGATAATATTACGAGAGCTTCATTATATACACATGTGTATACTAGCAAATAATAACAGTTTATTTTTGTATATTATTTTTAATACCATAATAAGACCTCCCATTGTGGCACTATGTAACTGTTTTATTTGTATCCAATGGTGGACCTACATAATATATGTGGTGTGCAATAAAGAATATTCTATCTAATTAATCTGTCTCCCGCATGGGACATTAACCAGTAGATATGTTGGTTGATGCTGACCCTGGAGCTGTTTAGAATGTGACCTATGTTACATCCTTATTGTTTAGAAAGATCATAGTTCTTTTTCACGCAACGACTAAATACTCATAATAAAAGAAAAGCTTTGCTTTTGTTATGAGTAATAGGCGGTTGTTGAACATACTCATATATCTCACCCAAAACAAATGTAACTGGTTTCAAATGAAAACTATTAAGCCAGACTTGGACCAAATGACAGCTATTGCAGTTAAATGAAAAAGAATCGATAAAATTAGTTGATCAAGACCGAAGTGCTAAGGTGGAAGAAAACCGATGAACTGAGAATCATTATGAAGTCGTTTACAAATCAATTCAACTCACTTGAAATGTTTAGAAGGTTTACCTACCAGGTTAGTGCTGTCGTGGAAAATCCCAAAATCAATTCTCATGCATACTTTAGATACTATTTACTAGTATCCTTGATCCAAGACCTATGAATAAGAATTAGGTAACCTAGCTTGACCGTAGGATAAAAAAAACTCTTGAAAAACCAGCCTTAAATTCTACGTATTCGTGATTCCTTGTAAATTATGTTGAAGTAAATTAAAAAGGATAGAAATGTAGGTGACTTAGCTAAACGCAACACTGACATAGGCAGCTTCGTATTTTATGGGTTCCGCACTGAAAGGGAAAAACGAAATCTTATAACTAAGGCTCCGTCTGGTCGTCCGTTATTGACCACTTTGTATCTCATGAACCGCGATAACTAGACACTTGAAATTTTCACTGACAATTTATTTTGAACTTATTTTGAATTTTTCGTATTAGTATGAAATCATGAAACACCTTAATTTGCTCTACTTTACCTGTACTTTCGGCCCACACGTAATATCAATTCAGAATATAATAATAACCATACTTGTCTCATAATGATTGCTGTAATTATTACCACATTAGGAATAATTGCTATAGTGATTTGGCCGTAATTGTTCTTAGACCTGATCTATTTAGTAGTTCTTAGATTCCATAGCAACAATGGTGTATAATTTGTTTGTGTCGTTACAATGTATATAATTTGTGAGTAACCTTTATAGCTGTTTTGCAGGTAAGCAATCTCGGATAAACATTTTTGCCCATTTTTTTGCACTTTACATTTGAATTGTGTTGTGGCAAAATTTCTGCACGATAACTTATCGATCATTTTCCCGTTTCAATAAAACAAATGTGGCTTATCAGTCTGGGTCGTTTGAACTTTAAATTCCAACGATACGATGAGTAATAGAAAACCGAATTTGAGCTAATTATGACCTATCTATCGGCCTAGCCTTTTTCCCAACTATGTTTTGGTCGGCTTCCTGGACCTGGAATCCTGGATGGGTGGATGAATTAGGGTGCACTCCAGAAAATCGCGTTCTGAAGTGTTGTTTCTTAGTTACTTCTAGTGTGGTATTTGTTGCGCCTTTTCTCCTCTAAAACTTAAGCACAAAAGAATCGGTAAAAGATTTGAGAACCGGATTTACGTAGTAGTCGGCACTATTAGAATTAAATTTTAAATTTAAATTGAATCTAAGTTGCCTACATTAAATAAATGAATTCGATATATTTATTCACATCATCTTTAACAATACGTTTTTTTACAATTCTCCAGTTTAGACGCTAACCTTTAACTATCTAGACGTAGCTTAAAAACTAAAGCGTGGTATTGACCTTCTAACACATGAAGCAGTAGGCAACCAAATACGGTGGGTTGATCGATACAAAAAGTTTAGACTTTAAACAAAACTGTAACTACCGTTTGGATCTTTGCCCAAATGTACTTTAAACCTTTAACGTAAAAAAAAACCAGTAATAAAAGTATAGATCTGCAAATTACTCTCTCTGTCCCTTGCTTTTTAATATAAAAATAAGTTTACCGGCAAATATGACTATGCAAAACTCTTTATCCATTCAAAACAAAACATACGCGTGTTCTTGACTGTCGGGTCGAGCAAAATCAGCCCAGTATCCACTTTCCTCAAAGGAAGAAGAAATCTACTCGAGTTCTAACTAATAGAGATAATATGATACCCGATACAATACGGGCCTGAAATCAGGTCGCGTGTACTGACCTCGCAGCGACGCTCACTTGATTGTTCGACTGCCAACATCCTGTGACAATTGTGCAGTCGTGATGCTACCACAAAAGCTCCGTTGTAATGTTATTTAAATTTATGTTGGCCTATTGTTTGCTGTCACGTGGTCTGCTGTCCACAACTGTTGATGGTTTTAAGCGTGTCGTAACGTACTGTGATGTAAATTGTTAGGGAATAGAGTTTGCTGATTTAGTTATGACTTTTCTTTACTCCATTTTTTGGTATTGAAAAAAGGAACACTTAAAACGAAACGATCATGGTGTTTCTTTTTGCCTTAAAACTCAGTTTAAAAATCCCAGTCCAATTTCTAGATTTATATATCATCACGCTATAATTAATAGGAGCAGAGAAGTAATTAAATACAAATGCGGGGGGAGGATACGTACATATAAAGCTAATTTTTTTTTTGATTCCTAACTTAGGTATGTGTTCATCACCACTAGTTTATTGTAAATAAACAACATGTCTGATCAAAGAATATTATTATAATACTTGCCTTATTTTTCCAGGTCTCGTTGCCAATTGTCAAACGATCCTATACACTGACTTGCAAGTCCAACGCGAGGAGAACGTAGAGCTAATAGACTGTTACACGGGGATCACGGAGCTGAACTATGATGAGCTGCCGGCATACTTCAAATGTATGACCTTAGACAACGTCGACCCCATCAGCCTGAACGTCACCATCGTCAACACCACAGCCTCCGACAAAGAGCTCTTCGTCAGAGTACAGGCTCTCTCCTTCCCCACAGAGGAGAACTACCTCATATACTGCGCTTTCAACCCAAAAGGAAACAACATACAAACTATCACCTTCATCCCCAACCCAAACGCCTGGCACTACATCCATATAGGAGAAGCTACAGGCAATGTCACCAGGATAGCTGACTGCGAATCCTACTTCACCAGATCAGACGTTGACGAACTCATTAATCACACGGTTATCGACCTTATGCGCGACGATAAAGGACGCTTTTTCACTTTCGATTACGGTCTCCCGACAACCGATCTCCAAGATGCAACCAGTCTTGTCAACATCACATCTTCAGAAATAAAGTCTTTAAGGTTCAAAGTCAATCAATTTTTGGACATCGGAGGCAGCTTGACTATAGCGTCGAGCCTTCTTATGAGTTTGAAATACTATATGGGGTACAGGCGGGAGTTCGCAAAGGATGCATTGTTAGCGTTCACCGAAGACAACCAGTTTTTCAAGGCCGTGATATGTATGGATATCGGTCATGCGAGTATACCATTAGAGAGTGGTCACTGTCGGTACAACGATAAGGTGAAGCCGGCATTGTTCGTATTGAACAGTACGGACTCTGAGTCTATTTATGACAAGACGTTCATTCCTTATCCTGATAGTGGCCATTGGTATTTGACTTTCCGTATATTTTGCGATCAGGTTGTTTGTCCTTGTCGCACGTCGGATAACGGAACGAAGTACTACGTGGACACGTCTGCAGATAAGGATGGTGAAGGGGGTGTGTTAGAGGGGAATGACACGAGGGTGGGGACATCTGAGTGTAACGCGACGATAGTCCTGACTGTGTCGTCGATGTCGTGTGTAGGGGGGAAGTGCAGTAACCACGGGAGCTGCTTGCTGAACACTTTCGGTGGGCTGGTGATGTCCTTCTGTTCCTGTTCGGCTGGATACGGCGGTAAGTTCTACCTTTTATTTTACCTAACTTTTACTATTTTATTTAGCGGGACCTCTTCCCGCCAAATAAATCTTCTTCTATGCGCATGGTGGGATGTTTGTTATTGATTATTTTGTAATATTATAATATTTCTATCCGCAACGGACGTGTCGCAGTTGAGAAGACTTTAAATTTTTTATGCAATATTGCATGGAATTTTAAAACACACATTATGTTACTTTAAATTATCATTCCCTATGACATATGGGTCTCGCGAAGGGAATTAATAACCTCGATAAAGCAGATATTTAATTTATGTTTCCAGGTTGGGACTGTTCAGATAACTCAAGAATGGACAGCAGAGTCTACATGCTTGTGTCCATCCTCCTGCTCACGCTGAGCAACCTCCTCTTCTTCTTCTCCATCTACGTAGCGGTCATACGCACATACTACACGGAAGCCATGATGTACACCTTCACTATGATCTTCTCCACTTTCTACCACGCCTGCGACGCCCCCTCCCAAGTCGCCTACTGCATCGTCAAAGGTAACATTCTCCAGTTTGGAGACTTCTACTGCGGACTAATGTCATTCTGGGTAACTTTACTCGCTATGAGCATAATAGGTGACAAATTCAGATCCTCATTACAACTAATAGGTGCCATAATAATAGCTTTATTGACAACGTGGAATATGCATTCGATTGTCTCATTCTTACTGCCAGTTGCAGTCGGCGTAGGCGTTTTATTACTATCCTGGTATCTTGACTTTAGAAAAATTCGTAGTCTAAGATACCCTAGGACGTATTACATCAGATACTTGCCACTAGGCATAATTTTAGTGTCGATTGGCTTAATTTGTTACGCTTTTCTACAAACGGAACAGAATTATAAGATTGTACATTCGATATGGCATATGATTATAGCTTTAAGTGTTGTGTTTTTACTGCCCGATGTTAAAAGAGGTAGTGATGTGAATGCCTTCTTGCCGAGTCAGGACTATTTTAAGTTGTCTTTTCGTAAAGTGTTTCAAAGATCTCACCGGCCTACAGCTGTTGATTAACACATTGTAAAGTTACCCTTGCCACTAATTTTGGCGTTCTAACTTTGTTTTATAGCCTAAATACTACTAATACTTGACGTATAAATTTTGTAGTTTAAGTATGGCCAATGTTTGCCAATAAGACTGTCGATTCAAAAGATTTTTCAGGGAATTTCTCGAATTAAGTGTCATTTAAAAAGTTATTGTCGCGAACAAATATTGAGGTGCAAAGATTTTTTTATTTAATTTAGTTGTAAGTACAAATAACAAAAGCCTAGTATTTTTCTACTAGTCACACAAAGTACAGGTTAATTTTATACAAGATGGATGTCAATACAACTTTTCGAAGTATTTTTATATGGAGCTGATATTATAAAGATTTGAGAAGTTTTTCCTCAAATGTTGGTGGCCAATAAGCGAACGTCTAAGCGTGACTCGTGCTTTGTAACAAAAAGTCCTTGAAGATGAAAGTTAGGGGCATAGAAATCTCCCTAATAGATACTGCTGAATTTGGTTTGAGATTGTTTTCACGGTGTTTTGAGGAAGACGCGGGTAGTGCGGGTCGCGACAAGTGCTATCTTATTGGTGGATTCAAGGTCAATTTAGCAGGGCTTGAAGATCGATAATTATTATAAGGATATGGATGGTATATAAGGTGATATGAGCGCAAATGCATGTTTGTTTTGTGAATATAAGTAGTTAGACGGAATCCATTAGGAGGATGGTTAGGGATCAATGTATATATTTGATTGTTAGGAATGCATGAAAAAATTGATGGTCCAATACAAATGTCCCATCTCGAGATTAAGTAGGTAAGTGATGTTTTTAACTATAAGATTTGACCGATGTTATTTTTGACACCGTAAAGCTGAGAATAAAGTTTAGTAAATACATCTTGTTAATCTGACTGTATGTGGACTTGTGTTGATGGCTATTAGTATAGGTTGCTTTCCACGGCTTAGTTTGTGATATTTTATATAAATGCCTGTTAACAATATTTGAGATTATTAAACCTTGCAGTTTTTTTTCACTGTTGTAATACAATATTGTATTATATAGCAAAATATACATATGATTGACTTGTTTAAGATCCTAATTAACTTTTTTTATACTATTCCCGCTCTAAGGATTTTAATGCTTGTATCGCGGGGGTTTTACGAACATTCAAGTCACATGCACGCGCCATACACGAGCAAGCATTCGTGGGCTACCGCTTTTATGAAATAGATATTAATGTCCATTTATTTACGCGGCATAGCCCGCTGTAAGAGCTTCATATAACGTGAAATGTAGCCCGCGTTGCATTCAACCCTGCCCCTCTAGCCAAGTGTTATTGCTGTTATCGTAAAGGTGCGGCCTCATGCAGCCCGTATTTGTTTGCAGCAACAAATCTGGTCACATGACACCATTTTAAATTTCCCGCGACTCTAAAAGTTGCTGCTTAAAGTCGCTCGTCGCTCGTTTGCAGCGAAAAATCTGATCACGATGCACCCCTGTGTTGCTGATCTCCTAACCTTATTCGCACCCCGTGGCAATGATACAAATGAAGGAAATAGGAGCCTTTACCTTGTTTGATTCCATAATTTACTCGAATTTATTTATAAACCGTTGCAGCTCCTCACTTATGTCAACTTGTCTCACCGCGCACTCTCGATCTTTTCCCAGTGATAACGCTCAACATTTTGAGCTTTGTCGCTACATATCATGTGACCAAATTTGTCGCTGCAAACGAGCCTCAAGCGGCTGCATCAGGCCGCACCTTTATGATACAAATCTGATATGTAAAGGAAGAAGAAATTAGGTAGGTTGGTAAAATAAGATTTTGATATTATAAGGTCGAACAATGTCACGATGTATTATACTTTTTTTACGTCACAACTTTGTAATGATGCTTATCACCTTGTCTTGCTTGTATTTTCATTATTATTATATTCCTTAGTGAATTTAATCTGTTTTTGTTACTTTTTGTAAGTACGGATTGCGTTATCTTTAAGCACGTATATTTTATACGTTATTTACAGAGTTTTTGTAATGTATTTTAATTATGTTTCTTCGATTTTTTGGTTTATTTACCTACGATTTTTTAATTTTATTGTATATTTTTTACACATTTTTTTATTAATTGTTTGGAATTAATTAGATTTTAAATTAATTCTTGTTTAATTAATAGTAGGGTTTTACTAATTTCTCATACAAAAGCCCTATCTGTTTCCTTTAAAGACTTTCTGGAAAAGTTCTGCGTTCTGCCATATTTTTTGGAACTATTTACGGACTATTCTATGCTGAAAAAGTTGCAGAATATGCAAGAACGGCTCAGCCAAGTGGCGTTTATTTTATCAATCTCTGTCATTCTTTTTATTTGACAATGACAACAGCTGGACGCCATTTTGCTATGCGTAATTATTGCCTATATTTTAGTTCCATGTAACATGTCCTTGTCTACAGAAATATTGTAAATATAAATACGGTGCCTTATATTGTCCACTTTAAATATATAAATTAAATGTTTTGTGCCATTATTATTAATGTTTATTCAAATAAATATTAAATTGTAACTTTTTATAATAAGCTGTACCTAAGAAGGTATATTTAAGATTGGAAGCCAACTTTGAGATTATTGTGTTACAAATTAAATTTACGACCGTTGTAATTAGGTTCCTAAAGGCGGAGACATACTGCTGTTTCGTGGCGTGTCGTGACGTCGGAAGCGAATTGGTCTGCGTCAAGTTTCTTACCATCGTACCTACTTTTATGAGGCTCTGCGTTGCTATGTCAGTCAGCCAGATACTTAGTTCCTTTTTAAAAGATAGATGTATGAAACTAATACGCTTCTGCCGCGTCACCAATTGCAATGAAACAAAGGTGTGTCTTCGGCTTTCAAGCGCCGTTAGATCAGTAGCGTGACGAGCTGCAGTGGCGCCACTGTGCGTTTCTTGTCCCAGATTTCACACAGCTTCTAGGCAATACAGTGGCACTACTGTAGCGCACTGTTTTACGACACTGATTTAAAGACGCATGATGCTCGATGAAGCTTATTGTTAGTATAAGCTAGATGCAAGTCGAGGGAGTTAGTGATATCTTTATCCCTCTAGATACATTCGTTTATAAACATAATAATTGAAATTGCATTTTATAGTTGTTAAGTGGTTAAGAATTTTACATTTATGATGGATTTAAATTTTGTTTAACGGCAAACGAGGAATTTCGAGACACATCAAAAATGATCTGGCAACCCGGAAAATAATTTAGAGCAGATACCAAGCTAGAGTTTGGGACCACTGGTCCTACGACAGATAAAAAGCAATTGACAACTGCTTACCTTTGTATGTTATTGCTTCAAAATATTTATTCAAACGTCTTATAATTTTACTGCCGTCAAGTCCCGTGTTGTCTCTTTCACTTGAAAATGAATTGCAAAGAGAGACAGAGTCTTGAGTTTTATTTAAGTATACGATATAGAAATAAAGTTAATCAATTTTATAGTCTATTGTGTGTTCTCTCTGTGTGTTATACGTATAGATGTTTAAAATACACACGTTAGTTGAATTTCTGCCTAGAACATTCCTTATAGATTCATATCTGCAACATTATCCCAAATATAATTATTACGGTGCTTTTCATTTTATCCGACATTGTATCTCATTTATTCACAAAATATTTTTACTGTAATTGATTCTTTATTTATTGTAATATATTTCTGTTTTGATGTAACCCACAGATCATTTAAAAAATAGTGTTTTATACACACCACTGAAAATATATCACAAAATCATGGATTTTTCAAACATTTGTTTCTTATATTTGAAAAAATCTTGTTTGTTTTGAAATTCCGCCACAAATGTATACAGCCTTTATTCACGATTAATTAAAAAAATGTTTGTTTGATCTGTGGTACGAATTCGAGATTATGGTTATTTTCGCATATTTTGTAGCTTAAGATATTTGATATTATAACCGATCATGCTTTTAGCTCAATAAGTGATATTATTATATGCTCAAAAATATATCACTTTGCTGTTCTTTGGTATTTACATATGGACTTAGCCAGAGATGAAGCTTCTGACCATTATTACTTGTCAAGTGCGAGCTGGACTCGCAACAACGAGGATATTGAACATCATCATCATCATCTCAGACTGTAGCAATCCACTGCAGGACATAGGCCTCTCCATATATTCTCCAGTGCGACCGGTTCATTGCCACCTGCATCCACCGAGACCTAGCGGTTTTCACAGGTCGTCGGTCCATGAAAAATAAAATTTCAACAAAGATTATCCCTCAAATATATTTCCATAACAATTGTGGCGTAGTCTCCATTTTTTATTATTTGTTGTTATAGCAGATATATCTTTAATGAGTTTAGCCATAGCGACTCTTGAGAGACTCCCTGGTGACGGGCAGACTGACAGACAGCGGAAACCTAGTAATAAAGTTCCGTTTTAACCCTTTTAATGGTTAATTTACGTCTATCAGTTAACCGGTATATAAGTATTACTCGTATACTAGAATAATCTCTGTCTTTGACCATATTCACATTCAGTGCTGTGTTAAACGAAGTTACCCACACAATAAATATATAAAGGCAGTGTTGCCATTTTCAGTGTATATTCGTATTGTGTTGCATTTACATTTATGAAATTTATAATAGGTATATTATTTGTTGTCAATTTGTAAATGTGATTATTAAAATGAAAATATTTATAATATGTTTGTTTTATTCATTATCCTGTTGATTTACACACTCTCACCCACTCAAAGGTTAATTAGTAAATGCTGTTCTTCTTACCAAAACACTCTAGGTTCGAGATTTCCACCTTATAATAAACGGTGAGTGATTAATTGCCACGCATCGACCAAACATGGGAGGCGTTGCATAGCGGCTAAGTTTAGCTAGAAAAAGTCGGATACTACCTTCCTTCTCTGTGGAACAGGCTGACAACCCCTTTTTTATTGATTTTTTGTTCTCGGGCTTACACTAATGACTTCAACCTCGACTTGGGCACAGCGTGGGAATATGTCGTACTTCCATCGACTAAAAACACCTCGGGCCCCTTCTACTGCTTTAGCTAGATTCACGGGATCGCCCGCGTATGCTCTGCGCGACTCTGACTGAGGGTAACTACCACTGCTTGACCAGAAGAAAAGATTTTTCACAACCCTATATCTAATGGTAGGTAAATATTTCTTGGAGGGAAAACAATTAGCCTCTGTTGGACATGGATGATGTACCTACAATTTTGAATGAAATATAACCACTTCGATTGAAATAAATTATATTAATTCTACATATACAGTTAAGTTACAATGATTACATTCTTACATCAATCACAGCAATGCATAAGTTATAAATACATGCAGTTTTATACGAACTGTGCGTTTTAGCATAGTGCGTCACATTTTCAATAGACCTTTGATTGTTTGCTTCTCAATCATGTTGTTTATACTAATAATGTTATGGTCTAAACTGCAATAATAGCACTAACATCTCACGTCACATTTCGAATATACTTGTACTTTGTACACGCTATGATATGTCGAGCAATTTGAAATCGTAGCGGGTAGTAAACTAGGTATATTTTACATGATCTCCAAATTATACCACTCCTACGCACCATGGTAAAACGTATAGACGGTAGGCACTACATTGATAAAGTTAAAATACCAAATAGACACCTAACTAATGTAGATTCGATCTAAAAAATCTCTTATGTTTAAAAAACTTAAATAACAAAAGTAATTTTATTACGCTGGCAGCACAGGGTTTTATAGTCTGTGGCTGCATTGTTTTTTTTAATGATTTTAACGCCAAGGTCCTTTAGTTCGTCTGCCTGCTCATACAATACAACCATTTTGGGCAGTAATTAAGTCTATTGGTTTTACCATCTCTAAGCTGTGATTTTATCATTTCCATGATGATCCTATGGCGTTCAAAAGTCAAAAATATCTACAAACTAAAACCCTGACTACAGACTTTTAGTTACCGGGGGCTAACACCAGCACTAATAGACGGTTACATTTATGTAAGAGAGACAGGGATAAGAGATAAGGCTTCTCCCTTCCACGTCATTTCTTTAAGAGCTGATGGCAGGCCCCCTCAGGCCGACTACGCCGGGAATAAGCCGAAAAGTTAGCCAAGATCGTGGCTCAGTCTTAAAATTATATTGCCTAACTATCACATCGAAATCGCATTACAATAAATATTATATGGGACCGGATTATGACGTAATAACCATAATTGATCCATGGTTTCACTGGAGGTTTTGGGGTAGTTGGAATTATGACAAATAGCACCTTTTTTACATGGAATTGTTGAACAATACACTGGATTTGTGGTCGTTGAGGTTTAGGTACGTAGGTGCTGGACTCTTTTGAAACCTGATCGTCCATTTTACTTGTGCCCCATTATAAAAGATCTAGACACGATTTTTCCGTGTGATTTTGGAACTCTAATGGCCGGAAACCTTGTCAAAATCCGTCCCTAATGTTTCAGCTTATCATAGATTATATAATAGTCAAAAGTACATTCAAGTGATTCAAGATTCCAATACAACTGTTTATGATTAATTATTTCACGTTTGCTACAAGATTATACTTATTGACAGTCACATTGATACTACTTTAAATATTTTATAAATATAAAATAATAATCCTGAATGAGTGATATTTTGTGTGTAATTATTTGGTTCTACGAGTACATATTAGACTTGTGCTATTGAAGACAATAATAGAAACAAAAATTCGACATAGAGGATTTCATAAACCTGAAACTCCGCTCCAAAAAAAAAGGTATAATTAAAAAATGTAACAATAATTTAGAAACTCCTTACAGTGCCAGCTCCATATCGTATTTCCCTTTCAAATTGTTCGGGAGTGAGAGTACCGTCAATGCTGGCACAGTCTTCGTTGAACACGCTGTAAGCGGACACTTCTCCTTTCTTCCGCGGTCGCGTGCGGGTGTTGATATAGATACCTATTAGTACGGAGATAACAAAGAAAACTGCACCAAACTGTAGGTACAGGAAGTAAGCGTAGAGTCCAAGCCAGATTAAAGCGTAAATCGGGAGTTTGATCATGCAATACCCGCAGGATTCTTCTTCTTCATAAGATTCAACCTCGCTTGTCTCTGACCGAGCTTCCTCCGGAGGTATTTCTTCCACATGCGAGGCATGAGCTATGAGGTCCTCATTCTCAATCTGTAAATAAAGGAAAGTACCCTTATTAATTGTTGCAATTTGTGGAAATAAAGTCTGAAATAATGCCATTTGGCATAGGTATTTAGGGACTCAGTATTTATGATGCATTTAAATTTAAGAGGAAGATTGTAGATTGTAGAATCTTATAGATTTTCAATCCTGTCCTGATGGTGAGTTTAATTAGCTCTTAACTGAATTACGCCTGCTTAAAACTAATAGGGAGTTATTAGTTTCTGAGCTAATAAGCTACAAAGCACACACAATTTTGCAATTGGACAATATCAGTAAATAGTTGCAATTTAGCTTGAGTGTAAATTGTTCATGGGAGCTCAATTCACTCAAGGTAATGTCCAGAAAACCTATCAAAAAATTAATGATATGCTGCGAGCATGTGTGCACAAGTGTGCACAAGTTCATGCATAGAACTGAATTGCTAGCATGAGTGGTGCAATATTATAAAATGCTTAATTTCATATATAATTGAATGATCTTTAAAGCTTTATTTGGATGTGAACCTAAAGGGGGTTTACATTTAATTGATATAAAACCACCTATACAGTTAAAATTGGATTAAAGTGAGATGAGTATAAATGGTATACATGGAACATATGGATTAGCCATCCTACGTATGCTCCATATGAAAACGAGTGCTTCCATTTAGGGATGCAGACTGATTATTTGAACATACATTTTCTAACCACATTTATATTAAAAATGCTCCACAACTTTATGGTTCATGATGTTGTTTTTTCAAATACTTGCTTAGAGATGACATCATAATAATAGTAAAAGTCAAGGCTAATAAAAACAACTACCTACCAATAAAATTTCTTCTTCTCGTATCTTTCCCATGTTTTGTATTATTTTTGGAACTATAAAGTCCACAACTTTATCTTTGGTCTGTTGTAAAGCCTCTTTAGTGTTTTCTATAAGTTCTTTGCGACGTCTGAGGGCCCGGTATTCTTTGAGTTTCGCCTCCATTAGTGAAATTTTGGTGCCTTTCTTGAACTTCACTCTGTAACCTGTTGATTATCGAAAATGACGTTTTATATACGTTGATACTATTAAATTCACATTACCAATCCTTGAATTTACTGTAAATATGCTTACCGAAGTCACTTGAAGCCAAAAACCACGAGTCGTATCAATATTTCAAAACATTTTTGTTATCGATTTACACGTATTGAACTTCGACGCCGAAATGAAGTGCTATCTGCACTAGTTTTATCAAATACGCTGAAAGCGGTTTTCGAAATAGATAAACAATGACACTGATTTCTTTAAGCACAAAAACCTAATCAGAATCGATTCCGAATTCTGATTAACATACAAAATAAACACGTATGAGAACCTCAGCTGTATTGGTAAAGCTGTCAGTATGTATAGTGACATGACAAGTGATCAATAATTGCGTTTTGTTACACGCATAATCATAAACATCATGTTTGGAAGAACCACGCTGCTAATATTTATAGCAATTTCATTAAAGTTCCAGCAAAAATTAGCGTACATATCAGTAATTCTTCAAATAAACTATTTTAGCGTATACCATTATACAAATTAATTGTTAAAATTGGCAACACTCATCTTCCAATAGCGCGAACACGGATCGATATCCTGTTGTGCCGGAAGACAGTTGTGTGGCACCAAATATGTTATTTATTTTGTGAAGTATTATAAATTGTTATTCTAAATGGAACACCAATCAGACATGGGAGCTTATGGAGAAAATCCAAATGTGCAAAATAGTGGGAACTATATCACAATTATACCTGTGGATTATTCACGACGGGGATATCCTATGCAAGCTGAATACCAGTATAAGTAAGCATATAAATATACAAAAAGCTAAACAAAAATAAACCCTATCTTCATACGCATAGAATTAGAGATAGTATTCATTATATTATTCGATAATTTTTTCAGTGAATTTCGATCTCGGGAAGAATACTATAGCGTCCAAAGCCAGAAGCTTCAAGCGGAGGTGAATGCTCACCTGTACTCAGTGTCTCAGAGGCTGCCTCATCTGTCATACAGTCCGTTAGGTCGTCACAGCGACTGGGACAAACATGACCCGCACAAACCTCTGCAGCCAGACTCCAAAGATAGCAACAGTTCTGATTCGCTGGAGAAAAGTGTTATGGGTAAGTTATTTTTTAAGTTTTGACGCCCTTCTTTTGGGCAGAGGACTCTCCGAGTCGTCCCCATATAATATTTTTTAATACCACCTCGAACCTTTTATTTTCGCCCATAAAAAAACTTGGATTAAAGTGTGATAAGGTTTATCTTAATTGCGTTAATGAATTTCATAAAATAAGTCAGTTGCTTTGCCTCCAATAAGAATATTACATTTATTACTAACGAGAGTTTTTGTTTTTAAAAATAGAGCATTTATAAGATTTTATCTAAGTACGCTTTATAACGATTATTCTCAACTGATCCTATCGTGGTCCATTGCCGTATCTTTTCGAATTGTTTTTTCGTCAGACTCGCATGTGTTTTAGGATCGAATCTCAGCAGTTGTTCGAATCAGACTGGGTCCAGCAGTATCGCAGCAGGCTCCTTCAGCACCACGGAACCCATTACCAGCGGAGGAAGTTCTTCCAGCGCGATATCACCACCACTCCCAGGTTTCGATCTTTTTGCTTTGGTAATTTTTCGTAAGATATTGTCTCCTGTTCAATAACTTTTAGATCAACATAAAAGTAAGAACATGAATACTACCGTATTTTAAGGAGCGGTTAAATATTTATTTAAGAAATTTCGCATCGTCATTTGTTCGCTATAATAAATTGTTATATTAATTTCTTAAGTACATGGTACATCTTAAATTTGGAACAATCTCCATCAAAACTTTTTGCAGCTTTTTATCGCGGGATCTATTTAATAATTGCGGTTTATTTCTCATTTTTTACCATCATCTAGTGACTACAGAACTAAGACAAAAGTTTAACTTAAACCCAGGCTTATTCACATAATGATTCTAAGAATAATTTCAGGTTCTTCTGGTAGCACAGCATCATCCTCCACGGTATCTTCAAACCCAGTCACGTGTATCTACCTGATGTCACGTACTGCAGTCATGATGGAGATGAGCTCCGAAGAAATACCCTCGCAAGTGACGGCATCTCGGTTCCTGAACGCTTTACTGGCAACTGAGGAGTTGGGTCTGTCGCAGCCGAGCACCAGGAGCTTGGCGGCGAATGTGTTTGCCCTATGGATGTGCAGTCCATTGCTTGGTATGATATTTACTCAAATATTTTATTACGATCGTGTGTGGCAAAATTAAGGAACAGCGAAGAGCGAAAAATGTCTATATAATTTTTGTCTTTCATTTTTTTTTTGGCAATTATCTGAGATACATCAATAGTCGATGGTCAAAATCTCCACTTTTTTTTATTGCAAATGTAATGAAAGTTATTATATGGGTCGCGTTGGGATGGTTTTCAGATTCGCAAGTTAATCCTGGTATTAACGCACCAGTTCCTTTGCCTAAGCTATCGAGATCACAAACCAAGAGTTTGAATTTGTCCATGGTATCGTCTATCGTATCGTCAAAGATATGGGAAATCTCATTTCAGAAATCCAGTTGAAACCACATCATTGCCCTTGGAAGTTCTGGGCCAACTGGCAGAAGTTGGTGAACCGTTACGGCCACGCATCGGAGTCGAGACGAAGCCGCGACCAGCCCGTGCTAAGGTTGCAGAGAAACGTGTTCTTCCCAAAGCATTTAGAAGAAGGGATAAAGTAAGAAAATATTTACAAGTATTTGTATTTTATGAGACATGGGAAATGAGAAAATATGCTTTTGAGACGCTGGTTTATTTTTGTAAGGCAAATGCTGATTTGTAGGTAGTTGTTAAAAAGATTACAAATATTATATTATGTAAGTGCAAAGTGAGTCGAAAAAAAAGTCTACGTCTACGAATTTGTACGTTTTACAAGCGAACATAATTAATTCGAAAAATCAGAGTAAATTCACAACTGTTTAATACATTATGTGTTGTCTAAAATGTATTAATCGCGTGCGCATACCCGATAACACATTTATTACTCCTATGCCTGAAATCACTATTTATTCCATTTTAACCGGTACCTATACCTATTTCATGATTACAGGGACTCCCGCATCCAAGAGTTGCTGTATGAGGAAGCTCGCCACAACGTGGTGACGGGGCGCTACCCCCTGGAGAGCGCGCAGGCCGTCATGCTCGGTGGGCTTCAAGCGAGGATACAGCTGGGGCCGTATGACCCTCATCGACATACTGCTAAATTCTTCAGGTAAGTGTAAAGGAACCTCTTGTTGATTTTCGTGTTTTCTGGATGGTTCTAGCACGGGCGATTAAAACTTTGTGAACGGTTACGATATTTTTCTGCACTATGCATCCGGCTCCTTTTTTCTTAGTCCTTTTTTTTCCTTTTAATTTTTAATTGCTAGATAATTATTAGCTATTAATTGTACGTTTTTCCGTAATTTCATTTCTGAATTTTCTCATGGATGTCGGATAATGTGATAAGATCGGAAATTTCCATGTTTCCTATAACTGCACCTTATGGACTGTATCTGGACCCTTTTTCGGCATATTATAAGAACACTAAAATTTCCTTCGAAAAAATTCAAAATGTTAAATTAACCAAATTATGATTGATAGATTTTTTGACCTTGGTAAAGTGGTTAGTTTGTCGTGTCCAGAGCGCAGCAGGACAAGTACCTGCCGGTGCACGCGCGCAGCGGGCGCTGGGCGGCGCTGCTGCCGGCGGGCCGCAAGGGCAGCGCCGAGGCGCGGCTGCTGGAGCAGGCGCAGCGCCCGCCCGCCGCGCCGCCGCGCAAGCTGCGGCACAAGTACCTCGCGCACACGCGCACCACGCCCACTTACGGGTACTGCGGTACTTTACTCTAGCAAAACCATCGTAGTAGATTGCTGCTCTAGCGGATAGTGGCCCTGACTTCTATACCGAAGCGGATGTTGTTGGTTGAAATGTTGAGGTTGAGATGGTTGAAAATCGAAGCCACGACGGTTCGATTCCAACCCAGAAGAAATTTTTGCATGATGTACACGATCATTTGATGTCTTTAAGTATTTAAGTATGTTTATCAGCTGTCTAATACTCATTATACAAGATTTGCTTAGTTTGACGAGACGAGATGACGTGGTGTGAAAAATCTGGAAACAAAGTTTCCACGTTATCCCATTTGAAATTAGCACGTTATGCGATAGCAGTACCGTTTTATTCTGGGAATAAAGTAATGCCCCGCAGAAATGAACGATCCTCCACAGCACTACGTTACTCGACTCCATTATGGATATTATTACATCCGAGAGTCAAGAAACTCGATTGTCAGTGCCATTGAACTATTGTAAGTACTCGCAAATTGATGAAAATCATTTTTATCCAGGGCTGCGTTCTTCCAAGGCCAGATTGAACAGCCAGTGCGGAGTCTAACAAGCCTGCTCACGCACGAGGACATTCCAGTACTCGTCGCCATCAACTCCAATGGAGTATACGTCATCGATGATACTGAAAGTGTTAGTATTTGTTCGTAGTCATTTGGGATGAAAACCACTTTTTCACAAACCAAAGGGTTTTTTGCTGTCTAAATATTTTTTCGATAACACAAGCACACATTCTGGGTCAGTTTCTCTAATTGATCATCGCCGTTTTCTTCTTCTTCGCTGTCAAGAATATTTCGTACTTACCCAAGTACTACTAAAACCATCTTGCATTTCATCATCATCTTTTAATCAGCCTTTCCGATTTTCCAGACTGTTCTTCTTGGCCTGCTTTACGAGGAGCTGTCATGGGATATTGGGTTGCCATCAGATGACAACGAAGATTGCTTGCCTTGTCTTTTCCTACAGTTCATGGTCGTTGAAAACGGGTTGAGAGTGTCCAAGATTTTACAGGTGAAGATTAATGCCTCGTATATTATGAACTAGCTGTTGCCCTAATAATACATTATAGCCCAGTAATCTATTTTTTCGATATTTTAGGTATTCTCCAAGCAGGCTATCATGATGGATACTCTGATTGAGCACTTTGCGGGCGAATATAGGAAACGATTGGGCCAGGAGACGCCAAGTGATCACGCGAACTACGACTATCATTCAGGTGAGACAAAAGATAGTTTGGTTACGAAGCTGGTACTTTAACGTGCTCATAACAATTCCACCGTGACCAGCCTAACAGTAGAAAGAGAAATTATTAAAAAAAAATCTTGGAAATGACTAGCGTCCACTTACTAGAAGGAACAGTAATTTTCCCTTTTATTGCTCGAATTTAAACTTGTATCTTTCCATAAAATAAAAAGTCATTAACTACCCGAAGTTACTCACTTTCACAATATTTTCTTTAACCGTTTACTAATTTAAATTTTCCAGATTCAGGCAGCATTTCTCTGCCTCCCCTATCCCGCCCCGACTCTCCCCAGCGTCGACTTGCCAACAAGCTCTCCCGACTAGCCCTGGCCACGCACGACGGACGCGGCAACCTGCTCGGCGGCGCTGGCGACTGGAACATAGACTTAGACCATCCACAACCCTCATGGATACTGCCCAAACATTAAAGAAGTACTGCCAGATGTTCTTTAAACTAAAGAAATAACGAGGACAATGAGTATGATTAGCTGATGAGACGAGGATATCAAATAGTGTCCTTTAATACCCTGCAATAAGATGGATATTCGCTTGGCATTGGAAAAGTCATGCCATGCCCCAATGATAGATACGGTTGTTAATTCTGAATAGGGTTTAGATCTCTGAGAGGAAGCGAGAACGAGTTAATCAGATGTTAAAATAGTTAATAAAGTATCCACACATGTGATCTACCC
This sequence comes from Trichoplusia ni, assembly GCF_003590095.1. Classification (NCBI taxonomy): domain Eukaryota; kingdom Metazoa; phylum Arthropoda; class Insecta; order Lepidoptera; family Noctuidae; genus Trichoplusia; species Trichoplusia ni. The sequence continues at coordinate 2,057,668 of NC_039500.1, forward strand.
TGTGCTTATATGTAACTTCTGCATGTTTATTTCAAAAGTTTATTATGATCTCAAACGTGATATTCTGTTAATTGTAAATAAATAAAAATCCGATCGTGTTGTTTTGTTTATTGAAAAAGTGATAAAAACAGTCTAGCATAATTTAGATCAACATTTACTATTATTAAAACATGATATTAGATAGCAAATGCATAGCATAAAAGGAAACTTTTAAAATATAAGTATTAAAAGCCTGTCCGATTAATGAAAGGGTTTTAGTAGAGCATATATTGATTGTATGTATTTGTGATTATTTATTGAAAAAAAAATCCTCATCCAATTAACTTACTTTTGAATAACATCATACGGATTATGACACCTCTAAAAACTATCTAATATTTGTCGTATAAACTGTGCTAGAAAAACATATTTTCCGTCAAGCCCTTTAAGGATCGGACAGGGTTTTTCATACTCACTGTATGTCGTAATAAATTAGTTAACATTGTAAAATTAATGAAGATGAGTCAACGGCAATTGATGGTTCTGCCCATATCGACTCATTTGTGATACTCCAACTTTCAAAGTCTATCATATACTATTTTTCAAAGTCTCGTGGCTTTCATTCACAACTACACGCAAAACTTTAATAAATTAAAAATGCTTCGGGTAAATAAATTACGAGTCGTAAGCAAAGCTTTCATCTGAATTCGGTAAGGCCGAAAGGATAACTTGAAAAGACTGGTGTAGACTTGTGATGGAAGTTGTTTTGTACCTATCATAAGTTATAGGGATATTTTGAGTTACTTTCAATATGAAATAATTGAGTAAAAGAGGATTCATCATCTTCTCCGCTTTCATCATCATTCTTTAAGGTCTTCCTCTATCAGAGCCTCGGTAGCTATGGGCCATCTTATTGTACTCCTTCAGAAGCGGGTGCTTGTCCAGGTAGTCCATGAGCACCTTGAAGCGAGGTCCCGAAAGGTCACGATGACGCGTCAGCCTCACTTCCAATGCGTGGACTTTGAATGATAGTTCAGCACTGTGAATCAAATAATTCAATGTTACATCATAAATTATAATGAGCCTAAAAAGGCGATTTAAATAATTGCTAAACGCGAGTCTGTGTCGCCACTTTGAGGGTTCCGTACAATTAGGACAAAGAAATACAAGAGCCAGCCATTAAGTGTATAACTGTATCTAATTATCTCTTGCTGATCCTTAATTTTTATTAGGTACTTGTTGTTATTGGTAGCGTGTAGTAATTTTTTTGAAGACAGTTTGTCTTAATATGTATATTTGTAAACATTAAATCTTGTTCTTGGTACCTACGAATAAGTAAAATGAAGTACGTACCTTGCAGCGAAATAAGCACTTTCCTTCTCAGGCGTCAGAATAAACTGGTTCGCTAAGTACCACAGTCTCTTCGCTTTATACTCTGCATTATTCTATAAAAAAGAAAAGCATTTATATTCCATATACTTCGGACTATCAAGATGGTGGAATTTGAATCTTATCCCAACGACATAAAAGTTACCTGATCAAATCTTTCCTGCACAATATTTTGTCTGACAAGTTGTTTCGCTTTGAAGTCATTAATGCATTGTTCTCTGACAAGCGTGGCCTCTTTGATGGTAAGGGGCTTGCCTATTCCGTGGCCAGAGCCAAACATCCGAGCCAAGTAGGGTGCCAATGGATCTATCTCAGCTTCCTTTTCTCGTTCCGTCACTTCGGCTCGTTGGAGTTCCTGAAATGAAGTTACATATGTGATGACAGACAGACATATCACTTATACTGAAGGTAGTGAAAGAGTTCGAAAAATAAGAAGGACTTCTTAAAGGATGATTAATGCAATCCAATTCATTTCCAAAATTGATGCAGCTAACTACCATTTGATCTCCTCAACCGAGTTACCTGGGCAACACGAAACTCCTTAGATTGGTTGTCAGACTTTCAAGCTTTAGACTACTCGTAACGGCTGTCAAAGATATACGATGTACCCTCAATTTAATCTGCCTTCAGAAACATTAACTCACCCTTTCAGTCCATCCTTTTTTCGCCGCCTCGTTTCTCTCCGTATCGAAGAGGGCGACCAGCAGTTCCGGTTCGTTCAACTCAGTCTGTCGCGCGCGCAGAGAGCTGTTACAATCGGTCTCTCTGTCCCTCAGGTGTTTGTTCGTCTTATACTCCCAGTCTATGTTCTCGCATAGAGCATAGTACACGTCTAGATTACGAGGAGGCTTCGCTACTGGGTCGGCCTGATAAAAAAAGGTTGAGAATTTTATCTTATTATGATACCAATTATGGTCTGCCAAATCGGTGTTTTTGGGTTTCTAATACCATTTACAATTAACAAAGCCAGATTTTTTTTTCAGATTTGTCGATTTTTAAGAAACACTTTGGACAGTGTGAATACTTACAATGTAACCCGAAGTTTTATCTGGATAGAACAGAATCTTGCCTCCAGTTTCAGCTAAATTGGGCTTGATAAAGTGTCTTGTATCATTGGTGACGAAGTTATATGCATACTGGTACAGGAGTTCTATAGTGTTGTCCTGGATGTGGAATATCTTCTTCCAGACATCCTTGTTGGCTGGTATGTCGTGGTTGCGGCTGTAAGTCTCCGTGATGTCCTTCACTTGACGCTTTGGTTCCTGTTTTGTACCTTCCGTGTAGATTATTACACGGGATTCCAACCTGGGCAGCAATGTAAAATTAAAGTCCGACTAGCTGTCAAGGAGAACTAGTTGTCCGAACTCTAGACATACTCAACTAAATAGTTGAGAAATGAGTAATGTGTGTTTGGAGCAAGACTTGCTGTACATATTATTTATTGATAATATTGCTAATTTGGCGTTGTCAATTGTGGGAATGGCACTGGTTAGGCTGAAAAATGTAACTCAAGATCCTAGAAAAAAAAAATGTGAAGTAACCTGTCTTCTCGTTCAACGTAGTGCTCCTCAAAGGTCAAGGCTGTGCAGATCAGTTTGCTGAGGTGGTCGAGGCGTGCGTACCAGTTAAACTCTACTTTCCGGTCTCCCTCCACTGTTGTCGGTGGCGCATCCATAGAGTACGTGTGCTCTGAAGATCACACACAAAAAAAGGAAAGTTATACACATCAAAAAGATATTCGCATTTTTAACGGAACGGATCTACGGTCTAATAACGTCCATCTACGCGATAAAAGAAAGAACAAACGGACAGCCAGATGAGATTTTTTGACAAGTACCCAAAAGCCAATGACTGTTTAACGAGACATAAACTCAAACAGAAGAATGATTAACGGTAGTCATTTTGCAGTGTGTAGCTCATTCAATTTATTTCCCATATCCTTAAGTTACCTCCCATCTAAAACCCTTATATCAGTTTTTTTTAAATTTCATATCACTTGTAGACTGTGTACTGGAAGCCTACCACCGCCTCTTAAAATAACGTGGATGCTAATCTGCCTAGCCTCCATAACATCAATAAATCAATTCGGTCTATCCAGGTCCATTGGTGGACAAAGGCCTCCCCCAGGTTGCGAAACAGTTCCCGGTCCTTCATAACAGACTCGATGATAATAATTTTAAGGTACAATGTACATACATCAACTTTTGACTAAGGATTAAAGGCCAGCTTACTCAAGAGATGATCTTTTCGTCCGCCTAAGAATGTTTCCTTGACCATCCGATTGACGTGGTCTATACTGACAGTATCCATCTTATCCTCCCTTTGCTTGTAAAATTCATACCTGAAAGGACATTAACTGCTGTTAAACTCTTGCAAATACTTTTTTTTTGGTGTGTGATGGATTGTTACGCATTGCCACTCACATGGAAAATAGCTCAGGTTTAGTCAGAATGAGTCTGACACTGTCGTCCATAAAGATATAATATCCTTGTTTTTCAGTAAAAACAGGCTGGGGCTTGTTTGGGAGAGGAAACCCATGGTAACTCCTATCGACTAAAACTAAATCGCCGTGCTAGGTCATCCGCGTTTTGGTGCAATGAATTGAAAATCTCGATGTTGTCAATACTTACTGTCTCCTACAGCCTTACAACCATTCAATCCTCATACATAAAACGAATATCTGTTTGTTGCGAGTATCGAAGTCAAGCAATTGGATCATTCTCAAATCAAGAGCATTGTAAGTACTAACGTGTGCAAAGGCACGGTGAGAGCATAGTCGTCAAATATCTTGATCCTCTTAACGATTCCATCGCGTTGGGAGTATGGTGAGAACTTCTCCAGGAGAACCTTTTTGTAGTGAATCACTTTATGACTGCCCGGGTAGCGCTGTTCGTATTCTGAAAAGATAACATTTGAAAACTTACTGGTTAGGTTAGTTAGGTATGTTATTTATTATTACTTAGTATAATATATAATATATTATTATTATAATAGTATAATATATTATTATTACGTACTATTCACACTTAGTACAACTTAGTACGTACGTACGTACTAAGTTGTACTAAGTGTGAATATATTCTAAAGAGGTATTTCTAATCAGTCGGTATTTTACCTTAATTATAAAATTCTACTCCACGAGAGACATCAACATTCAGAACAAATACAAGGAGCAGAGAACGTAACGCGACCTATAAGGAGTATATTCTTGGGTTGTGGAAGCGAGACAGCACACCATTCCACGAATAGAGGTGTCCCTCTTCCACAACTACGCTCTCAACAAACCATCAGCAGTAATATCCAGCTTCTCGACCCAGCTGCACGGCATATCGAGATGCTTCTCTGTCTCCACCGCAGTCCGCTTGTCAGAGGTGTCGATCCCCACGAACTGTCTTCTGTAGAAAGGCTCCCCGGCCAGCAGGTGTTCCCAGCAGTTCAGATCGCTCAGGTCGTAGGAGAGGGAGCTGAGGTCCTCCACCGGTTCAGGTTGGATGTTCACCTGGTAATCCGTTTAGACACTAGAGTAGTAGGGGAAAAAAGGTGATCTTGATCTTGGTACATTAATGATTGTATGACAAACTATACTTCGAGGAGACTAAAAGCGTATGGTCAGAAATTTAATCAAAACCATCAGAATAACATACATTAAAATGAATTATCTTTTTATAAGAACAAACTAGCTGTTGCCCGCGACTTCGTCCACGTGGTTAGAAGGTATAAGTTAGGAATTTTGGAAGGAAAGCCCTCGAAGATTAATATTTTTCCCCGTTTTTGCCACATTTTCCATTATATCTTCGCTCCTCGATTAATGGTCCATTGAACACAAAAGGATTTTTTCAATTTGAACCAGTAGTTCCTGATATTAGCGCGTTCAAACAAACAAGCAATCAAACAAACTCTTCAGCTTTATATATTAGTATAGAGTATAGATGTATTGATAATTAAAACACTTATATATATTGTAGAGTTCCAACACTTCCAACTCTGTAGATTTTGTCAGTTTGAAAATTTGACGTTTGACGTTCATTGTAGACCATACTAATTTATATTTCTTTGATGAATAAGTCAATAAAATAAGCTAAGGTCGAGTGGTGCATAACTTCTGGGGAAAGGAAAGTCATTAAAAATATAAATAGACAATTGATCTTACGTAATAATTCTCGTGATTGTAGACACTCTCAATGTGCTGGTAATGTTTCGTAGTCAGTGGGTATCCATTACCCTCGCTGGGCTCTATGAAGAACGGTTCCTCGACTCCCATGAACCCTGGCAGCACCAGGATCCAGGCATGCGTTCGCCATCCGTCTATTTCATCTGGAGGAGGCTTTTCTAACTCCTGAAATTGTACATGGATTTATTTCCATTTAACTGCTGCATGCTGTCAAGTTTGATGTGAACGAGAAGATGGCATGGAAATTTGTTCTTTATGTTTCGACAGTTGCCGTCGAGCGTTATCTAGATTATAATAAAACTACTTCGTCCACTAACTGAGTGAAATTGGTCATGGGTCAATTCGCAATGTTTTGCCAATTGGCCCTTGTAGTCCTTTAGTGTCGCGAGTCAGACTCGCGCTTAATCTGTTTATTTAATACACATGACACATATATGTAATAAGATTTGCCATTGACCAAAAAAAATGCCAATGTAGGTTGTAGATATTGGCTGAAAGAACTCCACATCGCACCACAACTCACAGCAATTTTAGCAAGTCTCTCATTTTCCACTTTGTCGATCTCTCCCTGGACCTTGGCGGCCTCTTTCGACTCCATCTCTTGGCAGTACTTCGACGTCAGGTCCGGGAGCGGCACCAGACGGTATCGGGGCTCCTCTTCCGGCGGCGGCGTCTCCTCAACTTCCTGATTGATAATAAATATTAGTCAATACGTATCAATGATATTTAATACTTGCCCAACCTTGAACTTTTTACTTTGACTAGGTTTCTCTAAATGCATCCAAGCATGCATCATATAGTCCCTTATAGCTTTGTCATGTAGTCTCCTAAAAAATTCATCACGTTTGGCTCAACTATTTTAAGTCGGTTGTATATTTCGTTAATTTAATACAATATTATTGTATAATATTTATCAGATCAAAGAGGTTTGAATCGCGACCAAACTGCCGCATTAAATTTTTCCATCTGAATCTAGTTGGGAACGAAATTAATAGGGTGATCCCGATTAGTATGCGTTACATAATTTAAGTTCAGCTCAAAATTATAACAAAGTCTACCTCAGAATCGTCAGGTATCTCCGGGCAGACAGTCCTGTATCTGATGGCCATACAGATGTCTCTTTCAGCGCACCCCACCACGACGTATGCATCGTACCCTGAGCCGATCAGCCAGGATGCTTGGACGTGAGCTAGTTCAAATGGATTGGCACTGCGACGGATTATCGCTGTGTACGGCGAGATTAAACGTTCCGGCTGAAAAAGAAATGTCATTTCAGAAATTGAACTGTGATACAGTTTTAAAATAATTAGAACGAAGGTCTTATTGTATCAATTAAATAAGTGACGTTAGTGGGTACCTATTGTGAGTGACCGTACGATGGTGCAAGGAAAAGGTTTATGAAGACACAAAATAAGTAGTACTCTTTCGATAGGACTTTTGTATAAAACCGTTTTTTTTTAAACTCGCGATCAATTAAAAAAACATAATCGTCATGTCGCTTCACCCTATCCTGTTTCTTTCTTTTTTATTTTAGAATAGCATCTGGCAAGCCAGCAATTATATAATGCACAGGGTGAGCAACGTAAGATAAAAGACAAGGATAAGAAACCAAACATTTTCATTAACGGCTTCAGGAAAAACTGGAACCAGTAGGAGTTCACTAAGTCAATAAGTTTGCTAAAGAAATCATAGATGGCGCTAGTAGTTCCAGTTTTCCATCCGTCTCGTTTAAAGAGCATTGTATACGAATTGTAAAACTATTGTACTTTTGACCACCTGTTACACTTTGCAAGAGTTGTTTTGAAGTTTTAGATGTTATAGGGACTATACTTCAATATGATTTGAGTCAATTAGGTAGGTATTCCTATTCAACGTACCTACTGTGTATACTATGTTTTAGACGTAGGTTAAAATTACATTGAGTCACGAGATTATTAAATAATTATTAGAAATAATAATTTTGATTCAGTTATGTACATAAGAAGATGTTAAAATGCTTTCAAACTTCGAAGAGATTGTTGTAAGATCAGAAATAAAAAAGTCATCATCACCCAATCATTTTCTTTAAGGATGATAATGATTTCCAACGTAATTGGTTCTAAAATCAATCAAAACCCATTTCAAAAACAAAATTTAAAACCAACACATTAAATAAACAGGAAAGTTACACTCAAAAAACCTATCACCCTTTAAACTTCCTCAAAAATATACTAAACAAATCTTTGTATAAAAGTTTGTTACAGAAAGATAACTTCCCACGGTTATTATTGTTGGGTATAAACGGTTGGAGGGGGAGAGAGGGGAGGCCCTCTCCCCCCACCCTCCTCCCACAAATTGAATCCAAAGTTGAGGAAAACAAAGTCAGTATTCGCAACTTTTGCGACCCCGCTTTCACTTTTCGCTGCAAACTTTTCAGTACTTTCACTATCAATTTTCTTTTCAGCATTCGCTTTTACAATTTATTGTGACTTGTGACCGACTGTACTTTGAAATGTGTCAGTTTGAAGATTATTACTTTTATCTGTTTTGTATTTCGATTTTAAGTTTTTTTTTTGCGTCGATATTTTAAATATAAGCCTGATTCGTTCTAACGTTTTGTAGCAAGCTCTTATGGTTTATGGTTTTGGCTACTTCTCAAACCATTAATATAAAATAAAAGGCTTTTTTTTTTCAACCGGCTTCTAAACCTAAGGAGGTGATTTTCAATTCGTTTCTTTCCATTTTTTATTTGTTACAATAGAACTTCGGACTGAATGAACCAATTTTGTTGATTATTTTACACTTAACGTGAAATAATTTTATCAAATTTGGATCAGTAGTTTTCATTTGGAGTCAGTTATGTCATGTTTTGTTAATTAATATCTACATATTGTAGATTTTAAGAATGTTTTCTTGATATGTAAGACTGATATTGGCAACAAAGGCTGCATTTAAAACAATATTATCAATAAAAAATAAAACATTTTTATATTTAACTAGCTGTTGCCCACGACTTCCTCCGCGTGGTTAGAAGATATAAGTTATGATTTATATCTGCCCTGTTTTTTCCACATTTTCCATTGTTTCTTCGCTCCTATTAGTCGCAGCGTGATGGTTAAAATATCCTAAAACCTTCCTCGATGAATGGTCTATTCAACACAAAAATAATTTTGTGTTGAATAGTTCCTGAGATCAGCGCGCTCAAACAAACAAACTCTTCAGCTTTATATATTAGTATAGAGTATAGATAAAGTGTCATTAAAAGGTGAAAGATCATAGCCGTCAGGATGGGTCACTGCAACATCGATGTAGCTTATCAAAACAACATGGATATATTTGTATGCGTCTCACACGCTTTTCTAAGATTCATCAGGTTTAATTTATACAGCCAGCCTGCAGCGTACACTTTGTGATCAATACGTGATTCGAAAGTTTGGTCTATTATGCCCAAGTTATAGAACCTCTAGAATCAACCTTTTTTGAGTATTTGATGCATGTTTAACTATCAAACATGATGTTGGTGATATTTGTGGTAGTGAAAAAGCTTATATTGTTAGTTATCTAGGGTTTTTCGATTTATCCGAAGGCTAAAAACGGAAATCTATTTACTAAGACTGTGCTGTCTATCCGTCATTTTGTTGATTTTCAGTGATGGTGAATTTCAGTTGTCGCAATAACAACAGAATTAATTGGTACTAAAATGAATATTCAGTTTCAGCGACGGTACGGTCATATATTTGAAGGGAAATATCATTTTTTGAACACAGAACCCTAAGTATCGCGAGTCCGACTGGCACGTGCGATGTAAGGTCAGAAGGTCATTGGGAAAAAAAGGTTGTCTTTATTGGTTAATTAATGTTGTTATAATTACATAACATTACCTAAATAAAACGAAATATTAATTTGAACATTGTGTTGAATTCGTTAATACTACTCAATAATTAATTATCAAAAAAATTAGTATACCATCATATTAAGTTAATGAGTAACGTCCCAGCGGTAATCCTTCCAAACAACGTGACGCAGGTTCAATTCCCAAGCGCGTTAAATTTTATTAAAACTTTCATCAAACTAAGTACGTAAAAGGTTAATTAATATCTTAACGGAATTAACTTGGATGGCCAGTCCAGTATGTACTGCTCAGCCTATAACTTCCATCTCAACCTGATTAGTAAAGCTATACACCAATTACGAGTACCAGTGTAGACTAGCCTCGCCCGCACAAAGAGCTGACTACCGCACAGCGGCACAACAGAACATGAAAACAATGTCAGCCTCCGCAAACCGTGAATAAGAAATGGATGTTCCCCGTACACAGAGATACTATACCCTGACGCAGAGTGCATATAATATTCAGTTCAAAAGCGCAGCCTGAGGTACACCGCATACGTCGGCGTCGTAGCGCACGGCACTATGCCCGGCGCAAATTAGACCATGCCACGTCCCTTTGAATCGCGCTTGACCAAGCGTTATTCGGATTTCGAACAAGACGCCCACCGCACTAGTGCTGCGACACGTCCGTTTTGAACGTTGTCGATAGCGAGCATCGATTAGTGTGCGGCTGGAGCGTAGCAACGCTCGCGTGCTTTGACTCTAATTGAATATGATGGGGTTTTGTCGATGTTGTGTATCGATAGTTTTTTCTTTTAAGATTAGGTAACCCTGATTAGGAAGAGATAGGAGAGAATTGCAAAACAAATAACGTCTAGGGATGAAAATGAAAAATGTGTATCGAATACTCGACGTTTTTAAGGGTTGTATAACATGGTTTATTAATGAATGCACCCTTCATCATGGTAGGTACTTTCTTTTGACATGCCCGCCTGAAAGCCACTAGTCATGCACCAAAGAAGCATAAAGCACATACATAAATAATCTAGGAGACTAGAACACCCCTTCCACCCAACATAAACATACGACATAAAAGACCACATCCTCCGGTCCACGGTTAGTGCACGAAACGGTATTTTTTTATCGACAAATAAAACTAAACACGTTGATAAAGGAGCGCAACGCGGGGGCGCTCTCCAAGAACGGCAGTCCGCGCGAGTGATTTGCGCCACCCGCCGCCTAGCGGTCGCGACGCTGACTAGGGGTGACTCTACATTAACGGTTTTTATCGACATCGATGTTATGTATAATTAATTACCATATTTTATATTGGGGTAGGTCAGTATGAATGATGGATACCGTACCGTTAGCGGTTTGAGTTTGCTTTGGTTTAATGAAAAGTTGGTAAAATGAAATTATCGACGTCGTCTCTAAAAGGAAACGTGGTCCAGCCGTCGCCGCGGCTCACCGGTTGTTTAAACGTGTCAGTTCCATTGTCAACAGGGGCTCGTTTCCCAGGCTGGAGCACTTGGTCGTGGACAAACAAAGGAGTGTTTTTGTCGCGGCCGGGTGCCGGGTGGGCGCCGCCGCGTGGCCGCCGCGCTGCCGCCGCGCGAGTGTTGTCCGTGGCGACGAGCGGCCGCGGGCGTCGGGCCGGCCGCGGATCGATATCGCTCGAGATCTGTCGGCCTACGCGCCCGCCTCGCCGGCCATTTGCCTACCTCGACGCCTCGGGCTCGTGTGTACATAACCCGCCACCCACCACCCCGGCCGATACTCCCCCGCAGATTACCGCCTACAAAGCAAACTTCATTGGTACGTGCATGCAATATGCGCAAGGAGCAGGCCCGAATTGCACCTCGGACGGCCACCCGGCCAGATTGCTTTGATATCCTTCGTCCCCGTATATAGGCCATTGCATCTCGAATCTTGGCTAAAGGCGTCTCTATTTGAAACACTATTTCAGTACATAACGCTCTCGCAATCGCGTTAATTACTCAGAAGATGGGAACGGCATTGCCTACGGGAGGTTTCTGTCAGAGCTGTCGAAACATTTAGGACGTAGGTAGCGTTTCATAAACTTGCTAAATATTTGGAGTCACCAACGTAGTGCTTTGCAAGAACGGACCTCCCTAAACCACAGAATAGCACATAAAATAAAATTGAGCAAAACATAAAAAACCGTACCAAAAGGTGCAGAACACATCATCCCCCCACAGTCACACATAATATCTCATCTTAAAAAAACTACGTACGACTCCGCGGACTGTAGTAAGTTTCAATTTGAAAGCCGGGGAGTGCCGTAAATCGGCCAAGTGCAGTCATAGCGCCCTCCCGCCCTCCGAAAGAGGGAAAGTTCACATTTGCATATTGGCCCCACTGTGCCGTCGTCGCGGCAAACTTTTCGATTGTTAGGCCAACTGATCACTGTTGCCAACTTTGAGCTAATAAACTAATTTGTAGTTCTCTTTTTGAAATAACATTTTCGCTTTGTGTTTATGGCGTTGCGTCTTCTTTGTTTGTTTTGTTGGCGATAACTAATGTTAATATTTTTTTACTCTTTTGCATGTTCATCGTGATATACGTCATGGTTCCTTAAGTGTCATAGTCACTTTAAACATCCAATGTTAATAAAATTTAACGTTTTGCGGCAAATTATGGAATTCATGGTCCCTAAACCCAAGTGTAAGTTACCTAAATAATTATATCTTCTTCTTCTTATATATAAAAATGAATTGCTGTTCGTTAGTCTCGCTAAAACTTGAGTACAGCTGAATCTATTTGGCTGATTGTAGTCTTGAAATATTCGTACCAGTCCAGGGAAGGTTTAAACGATGAGAAAATCTTTAAAAATTTCGGCAAAGAAAAAAAAATACTACGCAGGTGAAACCGCGGGAGACAGCTAGTTAGAGATATTGAAAAATATTTACAGGTACTACAGTAAAAATGTTTTGTACTGGAACATGAGAGCGGGAGTGGAAAGGTAATTGAAAAGCTTAAAATTGTATTTTCTTACGGTAGAACTATGAAAGCTAGACCATAAGACCAACAATATTAATAGTTCTTTAAAATCGTCAAACTATGTACAACATACTACATAGGTAACTAGCAGGCATGCCTGCACTAATGACGACGCACGCTCTACATAACTGTACGGTACCATACACAAAAATCACCGAATAACTGGACTTTTATACAAATTGGCATAGGAAGAAAAAAAATAACGAGAGAACTCACTCCCCACAATAAACAGGCCGAAAAACAAATAATAAAGAGTGAATGAAATGAGTACGAGTGCTGAATGTGAATGAATGGGGCGCATCGGCTAAGGCTCGGGCTTGTACCCGCGAATATTTTAAGGTATTTCAATAAAGGCGCGACATCTTTAATCTAGGGCTGGGGTAGGGGCATAAATCTTGCAGGTCCGGAGTCCGGAGTCCGGGGCGAGTTTTGAATCATTTAGCGCGGTGCGGCCGCGGGGCGCGACTTCCGTCCGGCACGTGCTGGACCGCCCCCCGCGCGGCCGCCGCGCCCCCGCGCCCCGTGCTGCGCGTCTGTCTTGTCGAGACAAAGGGGCGCTAGGGATGGTACTGATGTGCTATCGATATCGGTGCGTTTATTGTGTTTTGTTCTATAGAACTGAATTGGGTAGGAGAGTATTTATTCTGCTAGTTTTTGTTTAATGGTAATAACCAATTTACAAGTAATAGTCGATGTAAGTTGTGATCACCGCATAACTGCTCATGCTATGAGGCATTAGAAAGAAATATATCAAGCAATTCGGTCTCACGGAACAACTTACAGCTACGGTAGACTGTTGTCTTAGCAGTAAAGCTTGGCTTGAGCTAAATGTAATATTTAGTTCCATTTTGCGAATTCGGAATCATGATAATATATAATCTGTCTGGTTTATATTTCGAATCCTCATTATCCATGAGTGAACGTGGTCCAGTTTCTGAGCCAAAGCATCTGCGCTCAAAGCGACAGTAATTATCGACACAGCTGAGGCCGCATCCCTAGCGCACGACGTCCGAGCCGCCTCTAATTTGAATTCACGGAGACTCCGCGACCGTCCGCCGCGTCGGGCGCGGCCGCCTTAATGAATCGCGAGGGGGTAGGGTTGCCTCCCTCGCCTCGCCCGGCCACCGGGGCCCGATCGGACGGCCACCGCATCCTCCCGCGGATAAGTGACGCCCGTGTTGCTCCGTACATAGGTACCTACGGCTTATGTACTGCGGCACATAGCGGCCGGCCTGTACCTACGTAACGCTCGCCAAATTTATGTCCCGCACATGTCTGGAGACCGCGGCCGTACCTTCACAGGGATTTTGCGTGTTTACGTACAAACGAGAGGCCGCTCAAGATATTCGAGACGGAATTTTGTTTGGAACCCTTATTGATGAGCCGGTTGGGTTTCGTTAATCCTGCTCCAGAATTTGAATATACATATTTTTCTATATTTTCGTTCCACATTTTGGTCGTCAGTTTCCGAGCTTGGGTAGGACAGAGTAAATAATCTCGAAGGGAAAGGTTCTCTTAACGGGCATTCGCTTAAACTTAACGGTGGTGAAGGGCTTTGAATAAAATAATGCAAATGCCCTCTGAACGATAGAGATGTGCCCTCGGGTAACACACGACTGGTCTGCCCGACTCGTAGTTGGCTGTAAACAAAAACTTGCTAATGGTCAATTATGCAAATAAAGCGCCCGTGATGACCAATCAAATCGCAGTAAATTATTCAGTCGCTACAAACACGGCTCGGGGTCGACTTAATTTCAATTCCATTGATACCGCAGCTAGACAGTTACCTGTAATATGTATAATGTATATCTTGGTTCTTTAAGGAAATTTCCAAAAATCGTTTTACCAAATACAGTTAATTAATATTATCATGTTTTTCTAAGCCGAAGTGTTTTGGCTTGACAAAATATCTCTTGTCATGTAAAGAAATTGAGAGTAGTAATCGAAAGTAACTTTCACATTTTCCATAATTTATTTTACAGAAATCGTATAACTCTTGCTTTACAACTTAAAACGATTACACAAAGGCACTAGCAGAAGCAAATACACAACTAAAACACTGAGAAACAAACGATACTCGGTCAAAATCTATTAAAGAATTAATTTTTCATCCCACAAGCCGGCCGGCGGAATAAAAGCATCGATTTAATTACAAGCACACAACGCACATCGCAAATCCTCTTACCTTCCACAATAATATAGTATTCTCCCCTACATAATGCTCGATTTATCCGGAGTACGGGTCCACCGGCCGACGGAACCGGACCGGGTCTCGGCCGACGGGTTTGGTAATGGAATAGAAGAGTGCAGGGAAGTGCTCTTACTGAGGTTTTTTCTAAGAGGCCTGATTGTGCTTTGATTTCTATACCGGAGGTATTATAATGATGTAGTCCTGTAGACCTGTTAATATCTTACGAGCCCTAATGTGGATTGAGTCGATCCAATGTACCAATAGAACAGTGTCAATCTTAGTAAAATGTACGGATTTCTTTGTTCACTATTATTTTGCGTTTTTCTTTCTTTACATTGTTCAACTTTATATTATAGTTAATGAGGTTTGCTTCGCATTTTCACCATAAATATAACTTGGTATCACCACACAGATAGCAGAGTGGTGAATGAAGGTCACCAAGCCGAACCCTCTGTGCGCGACAGTGTTGCTCCGTGTCCATGATTCGACGCATATGTATGATTCACGAATACTTACAACTAGTCCTGTCTTGGTATCTTTGTGCATGTGACTGGCATATTAGTGCGGGAGTTATTAAAAAAAAACTCATCTTGCAAACATGCTAAAGTTGATCATCATCTCCTAATAGTGCCATGCCACTCATGTCGTGCCATTTCCTTGTTTTCTACTTTGAGTGTGTGTCTCGGGTCTCGCCTCTCGGGGACGCGTCTCGCGACCATTATATCGATTATCACGCGATATCGATTGGCATGCGTGCCGCCCTAATTTGGTGAACGGAATTAAGGCGAGAATGTTCTTTTTGTTTTTTTTTGGAAACGCGCCCTTAGTTTTTATTTTTGGGGGAATATTGTATCGTATTTGGGGTTGGTCTGGCGAACTATTACTACAATTATTGATAATGTAAACGGTTATTTGCAATCACCGTTTTCACCGTGCGAAGAAAAATCCTCACACTTAAACTATACATCATAGAATCGATTAAAGCAAACTCACCGCGACTGTACACAAACCAAACAAATTCGAATCAAAATGACGAGTCACTGCAACGTACAGTCGTCAGCAAAATAGACTCGTTATAACTCGTTGTAACTGGATGAAACCGGATGTTTTGTTAGATAACAGCCGGGCGCATAGCAACAGGTGGGAACATTACCAGATATTTTATAGCTATCACTAAGCTGAAAGTTTCAGTTTCTATGTGACGTCATCGTTTGTGTTGGCTAATTAGTAAGTTAAGTCTGAATAGTGTGTTGTGAATGTTGTCATAGGTGAAATGAATTTCAAATAGATCTAAATAAAGATAAGTAGACATTTAAAGTAAAAAAAAAATTGTAATGTTTTTTTACGATACTGCTAAGTTTACATCATTTTTATCGATAAATTAGCTGACCCAGCAAACGTTGTTTTGCAGATTTTTTTTTCTAGTTGTATGTATTTTTAATGCCACATTATATAAAAAAAACAAACAATTTCGTCCAAAAAATAAAATATATTATTCACTTAGGGGTATGAAAAATAGATGTTGTTCTATTCTCAGACCTGCCTAATATGTATACAAAATTTCATAAAAATCGTTCGAACCGTTTCGGAGGAGTACGGTTACTAACATCGTGACACGGGAATTTTATATATTAGAAGAAGAAGATAGGTTCTGTAACCAGTCAGACTGACTGATAAGAGTGATAAGTAGCAATTTTAGCAATGAAATACTTTTTTGAGATATAACCTCTTTCAAAAACAAATAGACTTATTTTACAGTGATGTGTAAACTAGAAACCAATTTAAATTCAAACCTAACGCCAAATGGTTTCGTAAAACTATATTAAAAATATTTTTGACTATTTTTATTAACTTCAAGGGTCCAGACCAGACCGAGAATCCTAGAGGAAAGAATGAGATAATATAAAACGGAAAAACAACTTTAAAACTAAATACTTTAAGTTCAATTTTTTTTAGCATTTTGAAAAATCACAGAACCGGGCAAATGATATTCATCATTAACATCCCAGGTTTTTTCAATGTTATATTGATTAAGTATTTTCCCTCAGCCTACAGATTCAAAGGGCCTTCATCTAAGACCTGATTTCAACTGGAAATGATTTATCTGTGCGTCTGTCACTCTGTTTTAGGCCTCTCTTTGTACTTGATAGGCCCAAAATGGGAAAACTTTTGATAAACCAAATATATTTTGATTCCCTTTCGGATATCCCTTGTCAGATACTATTAGGAATTAGGATGAAAACTAGTGTAGCTAATATTTGTAATATAGAATCTAGTAAACCAACAACTTCGTCTAGATAATAGATTTCTCCATAATTTAGAGTGTTTTCTCTGATTTCATGTTTACTTTATCAAAAAAGTTTCTAAATCTAAATGAATGAGGAACGAGTAAAAGAGATATTATTTAGACAGCTTTAACATAAACTAATGCCAAAAACATTTAATCAACCTAAATCAATAACTATTAATAATCACGAAACAATATAAACCGGGAAAAATTAAACAAAATGTTCAGTCACTCAATAGCTATTATACATTACAAGTACCATAACAAGACGTTATATAACCTCCATGGTAATAAGATTGAAGTCAGCTATACGGCATGCGAGACATTACGGTAATTTGCACGGCAATGCAATATTTGCCTATAATTATCGTTTGTCTTAAGATTAGCAGTCACGGCATGGCTCAGTAGCCAGGTGGCATGGCAATGAGTCTGGTAAAGAGCTGGCGGTGGCTCGCGGGAGGCGACGCCGACGTGCCTCCCAGGCGCGCGCGCCGCATCCGCTAGTGATGTGCGAACGGTGATATTCATATGTGTCATTTTATCGATATCGGAAGTTGTAGGAATTATGTAAAAGGCCAGGGCAGAATCCATAGAATAGTATTTATTAGTTCGATACATCAAGCGAGTTTAAACCATCGTCTACTGTTTTATGTGTAGGTCAAATGCGAGTTGAACATTATTTACTTAATAATTGCAAATTTCAGACATATATTTTTAAATTAGAATGGGATTTTTAGGGTCGCGTGTTTTTAAATATAAAGAAGGACTCAATCAAAACAGTTCTTATAGTTTAATACACATATCGACATTTTATGCGACATTACGAATATCGATACAAACTTTCCCATCACTATTCCGCGGCACGGCGGTTTCTCCGCGAGCTTGCGTGAGGCGCTCCCTGGCGGCCGTGATACAATCTCGCGCGAATGTGCGTGACCACATCCTGCACCCCCCCCTGTCCCCACCCCCCCTCCTGCGGCGCGTCCGCTGCGTGTCACCCCGCGGTCCGCTGCGCCCGCGCCGGTGGCCGCGCTTCCGGCCGGTAAGGTTCCGCGGCGAGGTCATCCGACTGGACCGATATTTTATGTTCTTATATAGGTTGGTCGTTAATGATCTGTAATTGCTAGTGTGGGACTCGGATCGTACGTCGAGTAAAACGTAGCATCTAAAAACTTTAATGAAGGAACACACAAGATTTAAAACACTTTGTTTGCCCATTGTTATACGTAGGTATGTTTTTCGTATAATTATCTGGCTAAAGCTCTTTGTAAAGCTGACGACTTTTGTGTATGCTTGTGTTAGAATGTTTATAGCGGTAGTAGCTTCAAAACTCCAGTTGCCTCGTTTACAAATGTGATAAATGATTATACTATTGCTAGCACACACGACAACGCAATGGATATAGTTTGTATAGGAACATTAGAAACCAAAAAAAGGTCTTATTTAAAGTTCACATTTGTAACGTTAAAACGATTTCCAAAATCCCTATGCCTACACAGTTTCGCATCCTACATACATGGGGTATTCTTGTGGGATTAAACTAATCTGTCGAAAGGGGGCGCACCTGCAGGGTGTGTTAACAGAGCTTGACATAATCGTAAACGCGCTCGTAAATCGAACGAGCCACACTTAAAAAAGGGTTCTAAGTTTTGCAGTTGATTTGCGCGAGCATGGCTATAGCGAACCTTAGGACTAGTGAGAACATTTAGCTCTATGGTTGACTGAAATTATGTCGGCATCAGTGACGATTGATCCGATATTATTAAGGTAAAAATATGTACATTTTTTTTATCTTAAAACAACTTTAGTTCTATGGACTATCTATATGCATCATAGCAAGAGCGTAGTGGCTCACAAAAACAACTCAGAATAGTTAGGCAGCGGCATTTAGGTACCAGGTGCTACAAATAACACATCAACGTTTTTTTCTGATTATTTATTAAAATTATTTTGTATTAATTATTTTATATTAAAATGATTGTATTTTTTATTTAAAATATTCGTCTACCTTTAATGTTCATCAGTATTAAAAATACATGTTTAACTGAAAAACAAGGCTTTCTAGCTCAGGTCATTTTACTCAAAAAAATGAAAACAGGACATTTTACAAAAAAAAACCATTTAAGTAGTCTTTTTTATACCTAAAAATTTTTTTTTCCTACTTTATATTAATTTTTTTTTATATTATTGTTGAGGCTTTGTCAATATAATTATTTCTGTGGCAGTCGATGCTCGCACAAAACAAATTCACTCCGAACGCGTCCACGCGCACTGTTTTTCTTTAGCTATTTTATTTTTCATCGCACCAAGTGAATTTATCTATACGGGCTACGTTTAGCTCGTAAAAGCATTACCCTACGTTTTACTACGTCACGTAACTACGTTAAGTACGTTCAGATAGATATTCAAATAGTTTAATAGGTTCCGCTTTATAAATATTGAAGTTAGTTTTGCGACTGGCCAGTCGTTTTGAAGTGCTGGGCATGGGTTGGTGTAAATATTCGCATAGATAATTAATTAATGGTACGTATGTGCAAGTTTAATGTGCTCTTTAGGGTTCAGGACATTTTGGAACCTTACTACTAAGGCCCTGCTCCCTGTCCGTCTGTGATAAATAAAATTGTTATAGATATCTTTATTTTCAAAAAATCTAAACTCATTTTTTTTTATCTCAACTAAAACATAAAAAAACTATTATACATATTATAGATAGCTATTTATACAGTATTTTTGTTACAGTTTTGTATTCTATTTTTTCAACTCAGGATAAACATCATATTGAGTACGTTAATATTCAGTTGTATATAGTCATTTTAATTAAAATCATAAACCAATACTAAAAACAAGGGTATAACTTTGCGAAATAACGTGACTATACGCGGTGTACGGGCTGAGGATCCCGTTTGATCACATAATCCAGCCTTCGGCTATAAATATGGGATCGGGCACGTGCACGCGGCTATAAATAGCCGGCGGATGTTCCGAGCAGGAGCATTAATTGTGTGCCTCCTTAGATGAAAGCTGCTTCTCCAAGAACGGTAACTCGAGTCTAGACCATCATTGTAAATGATCGAGGTGTGTCTAGAAGGATTTTAATCAGTCGACTCTGTTTAAAATAAAAACTCTGTCAAGGTCTTCAGAATAGGTTTGTCCTAAAAAATCTGTTTAGTCCGTCTTTCTGACGGAAACCGATAGGTTATTTGTCAAAAATGATGTTTAGTCAGTCAGATAGATATCCAAAAAAAGTTGGTCATGTATTTTTATTTCATCTCGTAAATAAGGGGATACATGCATTGATTTAAAATCTCCTGTGACGTCACTTACCACCACGCTTTTTTCTAGCTAGTGATGTTTCTAGATCCCAATACCATACATTTCATCATCTTGGTGTTTTAAATCAACCTTACTTTTTAATTATGTGATAAAATGAAAAATACATATTCAATACTTTTTGGGAAACTATCTAACTGACTAAACAGCTTTTTTTTGTCAAATAACCTATCGCAACATAGAGGATACCGTTGAAATACGAAAAAAAAGTTGCAAAAAAATTACCCATCAAAATTTTTGACCTAGACAACCGATATTTAACCTCGATTTTTATTTTTATTATTTGTCGTTATAAAAGCATTAACAAAGAGACAAAAAGTGAGACTTCCTTTTGATGAGACCGGAAAATACACGTGTTACGGTTAATGGAATGTTACCTACAGTAAAATCAATATTGTCTACGGAATATTCCGACTGGGAAAATTACGAATTTATTTTGGCTATATATATTAGACAATTTTCTTAAACGTTTCAGATGGTTCTTCTTGTAGTTTTACCAAATAAGGTATTGAAATGTATGCTTCCATTGCGGAACTGATCAAACATTTTTCTCAAGCAAAGAACTCACATAGCAACAGAACCCAATTTCTAGTTACTGAGAACACGGGCCATACGAATGTAAAACCAAAAAACAAGGGTAAACCCAGCTGCAGTCTGAAAGTGGAAATTCTTGGAGTCGCGTCGTCCCATGGGCGCCGCATATTTTTTAACCCCCACCCGCCGCTGCCGGTCGCCCGGAGCCGCCACCCTCGCTCGGAGGGTTAATTAGTCGCGAACGCGGTCCGGCACCACTCCATCTAACTTGTTTCCTTCTTTATTTGCCCACTTGATACAAATGTGGGCTGTGACGTCAGCGCCCTCGCCCGCTACAACCCCAGAGTTGAGATGCACTTTTGGAGGAATTGTTTGTGGTAAGAAAGTTTTGGATAGAATAAGTTATACCTATAGTTATTTTTGCGTTTATTGCTTCATGCTTAAAAGGAGAGGGCATTTTTATATAGATACTAGCTAACCCAGCAAACGTGGTTTTGCCTAGTAAATTATTCCTAGATGTATGTATTTTAATGCTACATTATAAAAAAATAATCAAAAAATTTCGTCCAAAACATTTTTTTTTTTTTGTGTGAGCAACCCTTAACTCTTAGGGGTATGAAAAATAGATGTTAGTCGATTCTCAGACCTACTGAATACGCACATAAAATTTGGTAAAAATCGGTTAAGCCGTTTCGGAGGAGTACGGTAACTAACATCGTGACACGGGAATTTTATATATTAGAAGAAGAAGATTATCTTTACGCATAGGCTTGTAATATATTAGAAAGCAGAATTATAATATGCATAGAAATAGTGATATTTAATCCAGTTTTTTATATTTACCATTTTGGGCATCATCACCTTTTTGGGCATTGTAAGTACAGTCCTTATGCAGGTATGCTATTATGAAAATGGTTATTAATATCTTTTACATAAAATTCATTTGCAGTTGTCTCAAACTGGCGATTTGACTTTATCTTATCCTTTTTGATAGTCGATGACTGCATGCCGCTTGTTCTGGTATTTCGTCAAAATTCAAAAGAGACACTTTTCGTTATACTTAGATACAAAAACTTGCATTTCAAAAGTACTTCTCTAAAATTTCAAAGCGAGGTTTCCTGAGTTTGTTTCGACATTTCTTCTCAGGGTAGGAAATATCAACCCCAGCGTTTTTAAAAAAGACATACAAAAGTGTAGTAAATATATCTTACTCATAGTTTTAATATCTCATTTAATTTCGTGTCACAGTTTATCGAAGCATAAAATCATCTCTAGAACTAAGTTATACTAACCAAGTAATAATTTCACATTTTAAAATTTTCCGACTTTTAAAATTACATCTGTCGAGTTGTAAGAATGAAATGCTTAATTAAATAAATAAAAAGAGCAAGAGAAGAGTTTAGATCCGGAGTCGACCACTGCCGGCGTCGGTTCGTTTAACAAAAATGCAAAAGTATTAAAATATGTTTTATATCATTTATTGGAGAGTTTGCCGACGAAAAAAAATATGTGGAGATAATAAATATGGAAAGAATTACTGAGGGAATGAATTGACTCAGAATTTCAAGCCTATCATTATCTTCACAATTTCGTAGGTTTCATCATCATTGACCCATATTCGTCCACTGCTGCCCTCCCTGCTTGCACGTCATAACTACTGATTTTATTTGCAACACTCGCTTACAAACTAAATAATATGAGGAATCAACCTTAATAACCAAATAAGCCAAGTCCAGAAGCGGGACACAAAAACAGACCACAAAAATCAACACCAAACTGTCCAACCAAAACCAGAACAACAGACCAACTTAATTACTATAGCCAGTAGCAAAACTAAGGTCGTTTCAGGAGCAACACACAAATTAAACTCTGAGAATCAAGGCCGGCCCCGCGGGTCACTCGGACCCCGCGTTAATGAAGGTGAATATCTTCAAAGCGGTCGAAAGGACCCCACGCCCGCGGTGTTGTGAATCTTTAAACGGGTCGCGCACCGGGAGGGTTAAGCAAATGGAGCTAAAATGTATTCAAGTAGAATACACGAGTATTGAACGGTATTCTCTTAGTTAAGCCTTATAATAGAGTATTAATTACATTATGTACGTATTTATGTAATTAATTATGTACATTTTCGATCTCATAGTCAAACAGTACTGTTTTGTGAGTCCTTGTCCTAGCTTGTATTTTTATCATGTTCCTTTTTTTAAAATATGACATACTTAAATAAAAAATGCTGAGTCTTCGTATGGGTAAGTCGTCATCAGATGTAAGAGAGGGGTTGAAATACTGTTTAGCAGTAAATCTGATAGACTGAGTAAATATCCACCGTGTCTTTGTCTGTTAGTTGAGTTGATCTCCTCAAGTTTAGGAAACGCTTTGTAAGTTGACATGCATTGGTGTGACTTCTCCCACCTTGGGTTGAGCGGTACCGGTAGGGAATGACTTTTACTGATTAAAACCCACTCATGTTTCTCTTCTTCTTTTGCCCTTTGTGTACCGGGGCCGCGGTAAACCTTTCGGACAATCCTGCTGCCTCGGCTGGCATTGGCTCTTATGGGTTAAACAGAGCATTCTGACATCTCTTTGTGGCACGCGTGGAACACGAACACGCAGTCTGGAACGGATCTGGTCTTGGACACCCAATAGTCCCCGTCCGCAAGCCCGCGAACAGAAATACAGCATAAGTGAAGTCAATTTTAACTGTACAGCTATCATGGTCTATAAGCTACACAGCCTGGTGACACTCGGACAGACAGCGGTGCCTCAGTAATAGGACTCCATTTTACCTTTTACCTTAATTACCACGAAGTGTTCCACAACACTATTTATTTGACCATAGAATTTGAATTTCTCAATAAAACGAAACTTGACAGATAATACTAATTCTTCCTGAAATAATATAGACAATGTGTGTCGGTTCTCTTTGTAAAAAAAAGATATGTGAAATTTATTTATTTTGATACTATTGAAAAACTGAGCGAAACACATGGAACGAAATATAATATTAAAGTCATGCTGCTGTTTTGCAAAATATCGGAATGATGTGTATATATTTTTATTTTTAATTGAATACAATGAAGGCTTTTGTTACGTTGTTTATGAAGTATAAAATTTCTATTTGTGAAGCGGATTTATAGTAATCAAAAAGCTCAAACATACGTTAGTTATTTTCAAGTTTGGATAAATATTCCCTGTTATTCTATAGAATATCGGTCAAATAAACTTTCTATATCATATTGAGTCTTACATTTATATGCTACACATACATGTTAATCACATAATACACTGCTATATGTGCAAAATTATGAGTATGTTTATAAGTGTGTATGTTTGTTGCCTCTTCACGCTCAAACGGTTAGACCGATTTCATACATGAACTTTGGATTCATACGAGAGCTATGATTTTACTCGCGTAAAAAAGTTTAATGTTTTTTGCAACTGTAATCGACATTCAGGCAGGCGAAGCCGCGAGTTACTCATAGTCCCATATGCTACGCGAAAGTTAATTTGCTACCTGTTACGTCCAGCTTCACTTAAGTTATTTTTTGCAATGAGGTCACTCGCATGGATAGAACCACAGGCTATGCTAGTCTATACGAATCTACAAAAGTGATACATTAAGGAAATACAAATCGAAATCTCGCACCATCAACTTGAATTAATTAAAAAGTTAACGTTACGTTACCCGGTAACTGTTTACCGTGAATCCATCGAGTTTCCAGTACCTTAGACCGTTCCCTTAGTGACGCTCCGCAGAGCTTGAGGAATGGACGGCTCCGATGTGGAGATGAGGGGGGCGGGGTGGAGGAGTGGGGCGGGGGGGGGGGCGCTGGCAGTGCACCGACTCACAGCTGACGGCACCGAGCCATAATATACGGTACATAACCTATACAGACCAGACACAGAAGATTCATTCTGAAAATCCGCCTAAAATTGTTTAAAAAAGTCCAATTACTGGAAATCAATTGTGGGAATCGTATTTGCCGAAAGGATTCAACATTTTTGGAATAGAATCAATGGCTGCGTGGAAAGCTTTATTTTGCTGAGTGATAGATGGTTATAAGTTGACTTAACACTCGAATTTTTGAGCACGGTTAGTGGGGGATTGGCATACGGAATCAAGAAGCTTCTTAGTCGAGAACTACTCTTTTTCGGAAGGCTCAGAATTGATCTGATAAATTCAATTGTTTAATGATGTTCTCATTTTCAGTAGGGAATTAATAAGTATTTTTTCTCTAGGCACAACACGATCATGCAACCATGGTATCACTTCATTCTATCATTATAATAACAGCCCCACTGGGGAGTCGGGGTAAAGAGTCTTTTATATAATACTTCTGTGTCTTTTCTCTTTTGCGCTCATACCCATTATATAGGCCGGCAAGATAACGCAATATGGAACACCGGTATCCGAAAACCATTGCGTCTGGTTAGCGAAATATTCTGAGGAAAACAAGCGTCGTATTTAGGTCATTATGTTTCGAGAGTATATTCGGGAGGCACGAACTTGATCCCCTTTTTAACTTCTTTACGTTAAAAAGTTTATGGAAATGGATGTCGTTTTTGGAAGCTAATTGTATCATCAATTATTGCATAGCTCATGTCCTGTGGCTTTATGATAGGACGTACGGGACGGATAGTGGTGACTTTAAGCTAAAAAATGGAGAAGGAAAAAATACTAAACTATGAAGACTTGGACTACTTCAGCGGACTATAAATGACAGTACACGTAACCTAAGAAAAGGTCTTAGCATGAACTACATTAAAAGGGATTCCTAGGAGAACTTTACATAGTATAGAAGTCAAGTCAACCACCCTGAAACGGCGCTGTTTCAGACCCTTTTTCAGTAGTTGCACAAAGGGACTGAGGAAAAACATCAAAAGACTACCCACCCGCTTGATTTTGTCCTTGCACACAGTGGTATCTTACTAAAAACTTGTGAACATAAGATTTTGATAAAATTCGAGAATTTGGAAAGAACCCTTTGTTGTGAGGTCATAAGATACGGCAATTTCAAATTACAAAGTCTTCAATGTCCGTGCGTGTGTCAGTAAAGGTATCTCGTTTTGTCACCAGGTTTTTACTAATGAATCGTGGCAGGTAGACAGTTGTAAGTTTAACATATGATGTATATCTGTTATCACTGGAACCACAAATAATAAAATCAAAATGGGTTTAGCAATGGTTAGTACACTCATGATTTGATGGGCAATCAATTTCTTTTTTACTTTTTTCCTTGGCCTTTTAGTACAGAACCCTTAGTGTCGCGAGCCTGAGACACACTTGACTGCTATTTGGGGGAAAACTAACTACCCCATTCGCAAAAGGTTTTCTATTCCGTACAAATTCCGTATTGGAAATACAGCCGAAAATCGTCGAGGACCGAGCAATAGAATACAAAAATTACGTTACTCAAAAAAAGCCTAAGCTAAGCCAAATTACACGACACATTTCCTTATAATTAAAATAACAAGCAATATCCAGTTGGATACCATTGCAGTATCACGTTCTGTCTTCTAAGAGGCTTTAGGCATCCAAACAAAGCGAGCGTAGTACGTAAGACAAAGGAGTAGAGGGTACACAGTGTACATAGGTACATAGGTTCGGAACAAACACGGTTGTGTATCGGTCAGGCAGGACACCGGGTGCGGCCCGGTGCCGCGTCCGCGCTCTAATTAAAACCCTCGCGGCACGCCCAGCTCACCCCCGGCCGATTCCCGTCAAAGATTATTTACTGTAATTTCTGTGTGATTGGGTATTCTTTTTGTTAGAACTTAGTAGTTAGGTTTTACAGGTTTTTTTTATATTGTGGTGTGTAAGTTGGGTTGTTAAAATTGCATTCCGTTGGTGTGATTACCTAACGTTAGCGTGGTAGGGTAGTGGTATACTGTATAAGTAAATGTGAAATTTTATGATATATAGGTAGTTGTTGTTGTTGTAATGTTTTTGTATACTTGTCATATGACATTTGATGCTAACGAATAATGATATCAGTTAACTGATTCTGAAAGGGATGCCGCGGCAATAGTACTTTTTTTATGTTTTACTACACTCGTTCAATAATAAAATATTATCTAGAACTTAAACTATAGCAATACTTAAACGTAAAAACCTAACACAAAAGCTCATTGACATCACAAAAAAAAAGAACGAACGTTAAAACAAAAAACAAAGAAAAAGCAAGCCGCCTCTGCGTCATAGTCTGTGTGTCGCGTGCCCGGCCGCCTACGGCGATGTAAAAAAGAACATTCACGCACAGCGCGAGTAAGATTGCCTCGTAAAACTCTACGTATAGGTACGACTACCCACATATTACGAAGGGCACTCCTCGACCCTCCCAATTAACTGTTAATCACGGTCCCCGCGGACGAGGCACGTGGGACTCAAATTTCGCTATGATTCTCTCCTGATGGATTTTGTGGGACAATCGTTGTAGGTTTTCAGCGGTAATTAATGTTCCCGGTGTTAATGTACAGCGTTTGAAGATCTGATAGGAAATTATGTTTTCAAGAACTTCTGAACAGATTTATTTATCATCATTTTATTACATAATTGCAGTTAACACTGTTAAGCCAGACACTGCGAAATGTATTCACTAACTTAGTAAAAAAAAAGTAGACGATATAGAACTTTCCAGTATTTCATACAAAATATAGTATTTATATCTATCTAGCTTTTCGCCCGCGGCTTCGCCCGCGTCGAGGTCGGTTATATCGCGTTTCTAAGAGAACTCTTCAAAAGTCTGGGATAAAAACTATTCTGTTCTTTCTCAAGGTCAACTCTATCTCTCTACCAAATTTCATTGAAATCAGTTCATTGGTTCAGACGTGAAAGCGTAACAGACAGACAAACAGAGTTACTTCCGCATTTATAATATTAGTAGGGATTGTGAAATAAAAGAGACGAATATGAAGATGATTCGCATATTACATGGAGTAATCTTAGTATCAAGACAATCCTTCCATCAGTAATTATGTAATAATGATTATCGGAAACCTGTAACACATACACTGTAACAATGGCAGACGGAACACAAATCAGGAGTGGGAAGTGCCCCTACTTTAGTACTAACTAGTGGCAACAAATTATAGTCTGGTTTTTTATTCGAGGCAGTAAAATGACATTTCCAGTGTGGCATGTTAGTTAGTCGAGCTTACATTTTTTTATTCAGATATCAAATTAGCTCTGTATAAAAAATATATATTTACGACAATTAATCAAAAGATATGCACGGTGACTGTTTTTAAATGTAAAAAAATAATAATATTAATTTAAATTTATAAAATTAAAGCCAAATGCGGTGCTGTTATAAGATGAAGTACCTTAAAATGCAAGAAAAGTCGAGCGCATCCAACTCCAAACTGGATGAATTCTGACATTATGCAGTGGTTGGATGAAAAACAAATTTAATATCAACTTACAATTATAAAAGCTCAATTAATAGAAATATTAAATTTTTGATACATAATAAAATAAAGCATGACTAAATGTCATCGTCGTAGTAAGATTTCCAAACATCACTATCATAGCGGGTCACCCTTTTTTGTATAAATGACAGTTGCAATTGTCATTTTACTGCCTCGAATTAAAAATCGGACTATAACATAAACTTACAGTACTACTTTGTAGGAATAACGGTATTTTTAAGGAGTTAAGGAATCCCATTATTTATTTTTCTATCAAAACTAGATAACTAGGCATATTTTTTGTGTTTAAAAAGCAGCGAAGCACAACGATAGTACCCAAAGAACGAATTAACTAAGGTTAATCGTTGCCTCCTATTAGTAACACTTGCTTGAATCCGGAATGTCACTTCCTTTAACTCTTCTATCTCATGGATAGACATAATTTATTGATATGAAAATGACATTGACAGGTGTGACTTATCGACCGCTTTGCGACTAGATGTCAAGGTTTTATAAGGGGTAAGGGGCGACTGACCAACCTCACCAGTGATTAGTCGTTGGATTGGCATTAATATTTAAAACTTGTCTGTCGGTACTTTAGAGATTACTCTTTCATTTTCTGTATGTACTTAATAGATGAAATAGCGTTAAGCGCACATCCTCTTCGTAGTAGCGATAAATAAGTGAAACGGAACGCGAAAGTGATAAAAATATCAAAGAGAAAAATATAAATCTTTGGTTTTACGGAGTGAGGTCGTCGCCGATCCCCGAGACAATGAGGACGTGCCCGTTTTATGTAATGCATGGTCTGATTGAAGGCTCGTTCATATCGCAGCCACGCGCCTACGCACAGTGATTAAATGGCGTTATTATAACCAGACCACATCAGACTAGACCAGCAATAATGTGGCCCCATGTTGGGCAGCAATAACTGAGCTGTTATCAAATTATGAAATACATAAATAATACATAACTTGTTTTTCTTTTTATTTTACCCACTAATATAATACGGATGAGCGACAGACTCATTTGTAAATATTTATCTAGAACTTGCTACGACTGGGGCGTGACTAAATGGCGCCCTAACGTGGGACCGGGTCGAAACGAACATTTTTGCAAGCCAAGATCTTTCGACAGTCGCGACATTTGGGAAAATGGATGAGGGTTGTTTACGTGCACTCGAACCATCCCTCGAGGTGATTCTTATAAAAAAGCGTGATCGATACAGTGCGCGACGACACGGCCGCCCGGGGGCGCGTCAATTTGGCCTGCGCCTCGTCAGCGCTAAATTATCCCGACATCTTTAAATGGAATTTCGCGGGTCGCGCGACCCAAAGTCCCTGCACGTTTCTCTAAAGGTTTTCGAGGCGGATAGGGGGTGGATTTTGAGGCCGCGCTCCAACGGCGTCCCCCGGCGGCCGCACACGCGATGTGCCACCTGACTCCGGCCATTTATACCAGCTTATATAGTAAACGAGCACCGGCGAAAATACGCGAAGCCTTTCAACTATATTATATACCAGATACCGATAATCAGGCCATATCCGCGTTACCATGCTCTAAAACATATTTAATCATGTTACATGCTCCCATGGATACATACTTCATTCAATATTTCCGAGCAACTATTTCAACTACACATGCTAGTATAAAATTTAAGGCTGGTGAACGATGTAATTAAAACTTCGCGGTATCATCCAAACTCTGAGCTGAAAATTAAATATTTGCGTTCAACTACTGATGTCTACATTTATTAATCAATGCCTTTCCCTTTTGTGATTTCAACGGCCCCTGAAGTTATTGAAAAACTTTGTTTCAATGCTTTCAATAAATCATGTTTTGTCTCGTTGAGTGTAATCGAAAAACGAGAATATTTTCCGCAATCATTGATGATGGGTCATTCTTTATCGCTGGACCGCGGCATGCCGTTGTGCGAGATAAAATATATTGACGGGCAGAGCCGTGGGGTGGCTAGGTATATAATTAAGTTAACGCACCCGTCGTCGGCTAGCACGAACAGTCTCCACCCTCGGGCGGTAGTCAACGTCCCGACATGCACACGCCACCTTAATGACTTACCCACGACGTTGGCCCCAACCAGCCAAACATTTGCGAATCCTACCAAATCAAAACGCCTCTCAGCTTCGCAGATAGAGTTAAACAACAAGATTTTGCAATCGGCCGGTTTACCAAGTTCGACCAATACGCCAACAAGCGAGTGTAATCACCACCGGCGGTGACCGCTCGCGCGTAAATTACGTAGCATGACCAATTTTCGTTGAGCTTCGAGTTCGTAGTCGTTTTCGTTGGAGTAGATGAGACATCAGGGGTCCGCTTTTATTGGTCGGTTGTATAACCTACGCGTCCTTCGCTAATGCTCGCTTAGGTAGCCCCGGAGCGCGCTCAAACACAATCGTATGCCTTTTATAGACCCGCGCTAAGGATAGGGCTGTCCTGAAATCGTCATTAGATTGATTGGGTGCAAGTACTAGTCTAGGAAAACTGGATGAGTGTGCGAAGCTTGTAAAAGTTCAATTTGTTAAACGACTTTGAATTACCTACTTACTTGGTAGGGTTTGAGAATGAGGGTCGAAGAAAAAGTGTAGTGACTTTTGCTGGAGCTTTCGAATGTTTGGAAAGGGGTTCCTTCGATATCTTCTGGTTCGAAGTCTGTCAGAGCTCATTATTTATTCAGTATTGCGAGCTTTAAGCCCTCACAGCGTACTTAGCTGTGAAGGACACGTGAAAGGAGCGTGACGTGCATATACTATTCTGCAATAACAAGCGAGATGAGCTGCGGCGATGTGGTCGAGACTTACAGGGGTTGTCATACGAGCATGAATATAACTCATTAATCTGACTTTGCAGATGCTTATTAGAAATGCCAGATTACTTTTACTTGGTGTTTAGAAGCATTCTCTTTCGTACAGTTCTTAGTTTATAAGAGATAATGGTTGCTGGTGTTTCAACAAACTCCCACTAATTTTTATATTGTTATTTTACAGCAAAGTATGTGAGACTATTGTACTGTTTTCATTTCTTAAACCACAGTTTGAGCAAACAGCGTTGTTTGATTTGAGAATACAGAAAGTTTAATTAAAAAAACTACATACTTCAGAATCAAAAATTGGAAAAGTGAGTGAAGCTGTTTAAATTATAATACTCATACTCGTATTAACAGCAGCACTGAAATATGTAAAAAGAGCAAATGACATTGAGAATGTCGCATCGGTAGTTGCCAAGTTTCGCACATTATCTGTTGAAAGGCGTAACGGTGGCGCGAAAATCCGCATCCCATTACCATTATTAACTTACAAGAAACATCTGGCTAATGGGCGACTGCAAGGTTATCGCGATTCAGTATGTTATTACACAAATTTTGATCAGAAAATTATTGGTAATTTATTTGGCAAGCCCCATCTGGGTCGATGGTAAAGTACTCGACGAAGCAGCAGCGGAGCGTGGCCCCCGGCATTATCTTGCGACAGAACGCCACCGGCGGCGCGCTGCGTTCCCGCCAAATCCAATATCCGCACGCGTAATAACAATCGCGACCGTCTATCGGCCGCGCGTAAATTATGCACGCCTAGACAACTTACTTCTACCTTTAGAATAAACGAAAAGACACTGTATTTCTAACGTGTTAAGAGTCAAAACAAAAGCAGACGTAATTTTGTCCGCGAACGGTCGCCGACGACGCCGTCGTGCTAATGGCTACGCGACCCTCCCCCTCCGCCCCGCGCCGCCCCCCCTCGTCGCAAGCAAAGCACACGTTCAGAAATAAGGGAAAAGCTTTGTGCCTAATTGTGTATAGAGATAGTTGAATACAAATCGCAATGAATAATTAATGAATTTGATACGTTTATTTTCGTGGACCGCGATTCTGTGAGGGTTGGCCGGTATTAGAACTGTTTAGCTGGCGAATTATAGTTAATTAGGATACGGTATATTATAATACATTAACTATCCGAAAGTTTTGTTTTATCATTACCTATTTCGGACAATGATTTAAAATATTAGGAGCATGTTTGCAAAAACAATTATATCAAAAAATTAATAGTAGGTATTTTACTTATTTTTAATATGATCACAGTAAAAAGAAATTGAGTCTTTTAAAACTTTATCAACTTTTAATAAAAAACAAATATTACGACGAAAAAGGTTTCTTGTCGCATATATACACGTCATATTTATACTCAGCCGCATTGGTATATTTCTTTTATAACAACGCCATGTAACATCAACAACAAAACTTATTCCCTAATTAAATGTGGAATACGTTTTCATACTACATTCGCGCCCTACCCCGCCCGCACGTTACACAAAGAGCGGAGCGGGTCCGCGCTCTAATTCCCGCGCGACATGGCGCGGCGCTTGCCGCGTCGAGCCGCGTCGCGCGGGAAAATACAACGGCCGTTTGTGCGCCATGCTTAGTGCCGCGTTCATTTCAAGGACTTTATTTTACTACGTACTGCGTTTTTTTTTGTTTTGAACTAGATGTTCAGTACTGGGCTTTGTCTAAGTCCTTCTTGGTTTTAATTTGAGTTGTACTAAGTTTGATTCTATTATTTACTTAGTGTTGCGCGCGACTTTTTCCACGTTGTTGTATGCATATCAACAATCAAATTAAACTTTTTACATATATTTCATTGCTGCTCTACTCCTATTAATTTTAACGTATAGGTATTGTATTCAATTATTTAATTAATTAATTCCTCAATAAAGGGGCTATCTAACACTGAAAGGATTTTTTTAAATCGGACCCGTAGTTCCTGAAATTAGTGAGTTCGAGCAAGCAAACAAACTCTTCAGCTGAGTATAAGTAAATAATAGTACCAGTATAAATTTATCTTTTGCGGAAAAGTTGAAAGACCCAATCGAACTGATATAGACTAGGTATTGTATGGTGAATGACAGAATTACTTTACTAAGAAGTTTTCGAGTTTGATCTACCAGAGATAAAACAGATATCAGTTTTCAAAATCAGCACTAATATTTAAGAAAAATCATCATTACGATAAAGTATTTTGGTAACTATTTCAGGTGAGTGCTAGTTCTGGAATTAAATAAATATTTGTAAATGATAGACAAATTTTAATCCCAAGTCAGTGCCAAAAAATAATGAACTAATAAAAAAACTTGGAACGTTACTTACTCTTTACTAATTTACTTATTATAGAAGACAACTAGAAATTTCTTTGAAAACTTGAAGATAGGTTTTATATTTATAACGCAGCTGAAACGTGAACGTGTGATGCCATAAAATAAATGTGTGAAAGAATATTAATAAATAAACCATGTCCGTAGACCGTAGATGATCGTAAAGCGATGGGGGAGAGCCGGCGAGAGCGGACAGCAGGTGCTCAATAACCCAAATTGCCCGCTTCTACCCGCCGTCTAGCAACCCGTGGTGTATGGGCTAAACAAAGGAACTTTCATTACTTTTTAAAACAAAAACAACTTACAGTCGCGAGACTAAGTCAATTCTTTCGTGTTTAGCAAAAAGTTTATAATAGATGATATGATAGATGATAGATTTTCATGTTTAAAGAGGTCTAATTATGGTGGTTTTCTCTACATAAAGTTCTACGCCAAAAAGGTTAGTCAATTTTAAGAAAACCTGTTCACCTATTTGTTTACCGAGGGTATCGTTAATGATAGATCTATTACAAGTATGTTTAAGTTATCTAAAAACTAAGGGAAGTTAAGAAATCGAAAGTGACATCTACAATCTTTGAAACCCATTCGCAATTGAATGCACATGATCAAATTGATTGAACAATTTGTCGATAACCCATTCACTATTATCATAGAACAATAAAGAAATCTAGAGTGCTGAGTATGGGTACTACTGGTACTTGAAGTACCGCGAACCCTTTTCTCATCCAGGCCGGCTATCTATTGCCGGGCCGCTGGAGTGTAAGCGGGTGAGAGCGACTCAGTCATCCACATTGCCCGCATCCACCCGAGGTAACTCACATGACTAGTACACGCGCAATTTGAACAGGGCTGCCACGTACTAGGAATCTCGAGGTTCTATAGAGAATGTTCTTTATTTTACATCAGAGAATATCAGCAGAGAAATAAGTCTCAGACATTATGTGCGCCATTGTACATAGTTCATATATAAGAAGAGTAAATAAATAAATAATATTTAGTGTAGGGTGGAGAGGAAGAGTAATTTCGTCCGCCTTACAATTTTGTAGCGACTATCAAAAGTTTTATATAACTACTAAAAACCAACTCTATAAAACTGAAAATGGATCCCTTTTTTCCATATCGAAAACAGCAATAGATTAATAATTATCTTTAAGATAAATAAGCATAACTAAAATTATTCCCCCTAATTTAATGACTTACTACTTCCCGCAGTGTTGTCTACGGACAATACCATGAGTCAATCCAAGATATTAACTGCTTCTGGACCAAAGTGTTGTCAAAATCGTTACAGCCGTTTCACCAAAAAGAGTTTGCACAAGCACAGAGAATAGAGAATAGAGATTATATAGCAGAAAAATTTTGAACCTCAAATTAAATTCAACGGGTAATCCTTATTAGTACAAGTCGATCACCCTTCACAGTTAAGAGACAATGCTCGTTAAACATAATACCCCCAGATGCATCGCGAGCCCTGGGAGATAGGTCCCACATGCGAGTCGCCGGCGGCAAGCCCTTAATGTCGTTAGTTCGTTACTCCGGGTGCGTGCCGCGACCGTTTGACCGTGCCAGGGATATACCGGGGCTTTGGACTTATTCAAATAAAAACTGGTCAGTTGCGAGTCGAACTCGCGATACTGAGGGTTCTGTACAACCTAGGTTAAAAACAAATCAGTAGAAGAATAAAAAAAACAAATTTATTGTTAGATCGGCGTAATTTATTGTGAAATAATTGTTTTTATCAATTGTTCTGTTATTACGGTTCATGAGATACAGCCTGTTGATAGACAACCGATCGCAAATAAAAGTTCCGATTTTACACAAACATAGCTAGTAAGATAGAACGAAAACCTTTTCGATGATTTAAATCATGTTATTTACTGATTTCGAAAGACAATTTATACAATGCAAAACTATAAAATATGTGTTTACACATATTACATTTATGTTAATGATGAAAGATTTAGCACAGCCCTATGCCACACTATGCGGGTCGCGGCTCTACGCGGTTACGTACGATGTTTTTAACAAAAGGTTACTAGTAGTGTTTTACTCATTTTCTTGTATCCCAGTCACGTGAGATAAATTCCCTACATTCGATTTTGATAATTACTTCATGCTTAAACATTTGTAAATGTTTTGAATTTCAGTAACTGAAATGGTTTAAGTATATGAGACATTTGAAATCCCGTATCCCGTATTTGAGAATTACAATTTTGCGTAGACCCACTATGCAATTTTTTTTGATAGCCCCTTTTTGGTAAGGTGAGTGAATCTTCATGGACACCCGCTCCCTCGGGGGTGAGGATGGATAGTGTCAGACTCTTACTGGCTAAACCTGAACTGCCGTGCTACGTCATCCGCGTTTTGTGTCGTTTTGTGTCGGTGTATTAATGACTGCAACGCAATGCCATACACCGACACAACCACCGGATTTAAACATTCATTTCTTCATTTACAGTAAACCAAAATGTCCTAAAAGAATATCTCTCTGTCTCAGCACAGCCCTGGCAGTGAGGTATGGGTCGCGGGGAGGCGCGGCCGCCTTGACAGCGCAGCGCTGTTAATTCCTGAGCGCTGCCGCGGCCGATTGACAACGCGTTCGGAATTATCGACGCGCACACTCGCCGACGACGCTGCCCTCTAGTGAGGGGGTAGTGTCGATACGTATAATGCAAATTTAATTACAAGATTATCAATTATCGATAGTTGTTTCAGCTAATTAATTTTACACTACCAAATACCTAAACTACGCCCTAAACTGTGTCTCTGCAAGTATGTATATACTAATTGAAACCCGCCACGTATGTCCGTTATTGCAAATTTAGTAAGCTAAGTATCTAACTTCAACTCAAGAATACCACCGAAAAAGGGATCAGCATATCTTAGGAAAGTAATTGACGGCCGTAGATAGCTTGCTGTCTAAAGCAAGATTAATAATAATTAATCAACATTCATTATCTATCGACATCGATACATCATCATCCCAGCTCTACCCGCGTCTCTGGGTTCAGCTCCCAAGTACATGCCGCTTATATACCTGCTCGTATATAAGGGTACGCCTTTTAGGTCCAACCGCGTCTGGTGCCAAGCCGCTGTCTGCCGCTCAACGCGCTGAAATGCGAAAAGACTTGGCGGATATCACCTAATTTTATCTGTACAGCCATGGATTATAAAGCAAGGGGGTGATCGAACAAACACTGCTTTTGAAGCGAAAACAAAATGTGTTAGTCAAATAGGTGGGACGATATGCTTTTTTTCAAAACCTAAGGACCTTGAATCATAGGGTCTAAAACATTTTTTTAGCCATGAAACTAGACATCCTTGAATAGTAAAAGTGGCTAGACAAGTAGAAGCAGGGAATGTATTCTATTACGTAACAGTGCCACTGAAATCAGACATCCCAAAAAAAATACTGAAACTGAATTCCAATTCAGTCTATTTTTAGGCATTAACACAGAAATTCTGACTTTCACATTTCCCCGAAAAACCAAACTAAGAGAGTCTCGATTTAATCGAAAAACTTTTTTAATCTGTAACATCTTCGAAATAATTAAGGTAATCTTAGACGGTCAGGTTTGTTTTGGGTCTGGTCAAGTTTCGGGAGCCAAGAGTTTGTGGCTGAAGTAAACTAATTAGTTAGGGTCTCACACGTAATGCGTTTAGGGATCCGAGAGGGGCCCTAATAGGCGTGAGAAACAATACAGATTAAAATCTATACAACACATAGTTCCTTTTTATTGTTGATTTGAAATTTCAATTAAATGGGTTTTTAAACTAAAAAATCTTTTTGACTTCACGAATTGCCTGTTGCATACAATATACCTACTGTATTGGACATTATTTTTATTGATCTGAATGTATCTCTTACTGATTAAAGTTTTAAAGACATTTAACTAGACTAGTAACTATCATCATCGTCATCATCCACAGCCTTTATTCCTCCCACTGCTGGGCATAGGCCTCCCCTTTTTCGTGCCAATCTCTACGGTCCCGTGCCAGCCTCATCCAGACTCGACCCGAGACCTTTATAATGTCATCGACCCATCTTGCTCCCGGACGACCGACGCTTCTTTTGCCTTGACTAGTAACTATAACGTTGCGAAAATAACCTAAAAAAGGCCTTCTTGAAGGAATAATTAAATTTTTAGACTTTTTGATCTTAGCTGTATAGCAAGCCTTTGAAAAAACATTTTCAAAACAAAGCGAATATTCATATTTTCTAAAAACAATACTTATTCTAGGTCGTAGCGATAGCTATTCTCTTTAGTAGCCTGGTTTACGTTAAAGTATTGCGCATGAGTGCATGTAATGGGTATTATAAAACGAAATGGATGCTTATAGCTAACAACAACACATGAAACTGTATGATAACATAACAGAATTGAGGAAGCACCGGAATGAGTTCCAATACGTATAGCTGACCTGTTTAATATAAGCTATTGAAGTATCACCTGCTTTCGTGGAAGGGATGCAGCTATTTGAAAATAGTGGGCTGTCTCTTTTCCACACTGACAAAAATCCCAGTTTTGGAGCTCATTGTACCGGTACTATACACCGTGATTTTTTTAGTCGTCTTACAAAAGCAGCCCAGTTCATGTATCCAATGACCAGAACACGTTCATGATAAAAAAATAGGTATTTATGAGATTTGAATAAATTTAAAATTAAATTTTTATTCAATATTATGATGCAATTCGTAGTTTTTTAGAAACAGCTCTGTTGCGAGCGCGGTCCGAGCCTCGTAACAATGGTGAGGGGTGCGGGTGGCGGCGTTTTTATCATTTTTAAGAGTATATTTCTGATTTCTCTTGTTTAATTTTTCTTCGTACTTATTATCTTAGTTGATGATAAAAAAAAAATCGCGCCTAGGGGTATTTTACGTCGGATACATGAACTGGGCTACTTTTGTAA
The DNA here is from genome assembly GCF_003590095.1 of Trichoplusia ni. Lineage (NCBI taxonomy): Eukaryota > Metazoa > Arthropoda > Insecta > Lepidoptera > Noctuidae > Trichoplusia > Trichoplusia ni. Next base: position 2,095,855 of record NC_039500.1, read on the forward strand.
GACGACTAAAAAATCACCGTGTATAGTCAGGTGTCATTGATGACAGTATTATATTTATTTAAATTCACTCAAAATGCCTTGAATAAAAGCGCCATTGCATATAAAACTATAACATAGTCTTGTTTCATGGTAGAGTGGTAGTCAAATCAAAAAATAGCTTAAGATGCAATGAGACCTTTTTTAATAAAAGCCGGTTAAAATTTTTGTAGTAGTGAGTTTGCGTGTAGTCTTCGGGAGTATTATTCGCGCAATATCTCAAAAACTAAGAACTCTTATATCGGAAGCTACTTAAGTCATATTTTTCAAGTCAAAATATAATATTACTAAGACTACTACTAAAAAAGTTAGACATCGATTCTACTGTCCCTACCGCCAAATCGCTATATTTGTATGTATCGAGAACTGCCATTATAACAGACTCTTACAAATGAACTGTCGCAAGCAGGGTGAGGTCTCTTTTCAAAAAGTGGCCCCGAAGGGCCGCGATGCAACGTCCAGTTGCCATCCGCGGAGGGTGGCACCCTCGCGACTCCACAGAAGGGTTCCGTATATGAATAACTGCGTCTAATATTAAGGTACCGAGATATTTAAGACATTCGGCCTTTATATTTTAATGTTTTATTGTTGATTGATTATTGTTTTAATGTGAAAGATGCTATTATCCTCTTCTTCTGCGGCTTTGATGATAAGTGTTCTTTAGGTCAACGTAAAATGCATAAAGTATTATTCCTGAACATATTTAATTTCACTGAAAGTCTTGACAACTATTTTCAGCGGTCAATACTAGTTTTAGGATCAAATAATGACAAAATCCATTAACTAACTAACTTCTACAATTCAGACTAGGGTGACGGATAAGTGGAGTATTTCACACTCTGAGTACTCCAAATCCCGAGCTAGGAGTAATTATTTTTCTTTTGTTTCACTTGTCATGTTACTTATATTATTCATAAATAGATGTAGTAATTTGAATTGTTTCGTATTGTTCTGTTGTACATATTCCAGCAGCTTCTCCATATGACCCAAAGGATGACTGGTAGATAATGGATTACTTCAGTAATTCCGCCTTAGTACTAAATAAGTGAGAAAATATGTTTAGCATTCTTTCAAAATTCGTACGAGAGCAAAACATACTTTTCTAATATAATATTTGTTATAAGTTGCGTATATATTTCATCAGAACTTTATCTGGGGTCGCGTCCACTTGACATTTCTGGACCTTAGTAAGTCATATAGCGGTCATCCCTTTTCAACGTCCGCCCTAGCTCCCTGCGGTGGCTGCCTAGCTTAAATTATATTTTAATACATTGTTTAAGGTCATTGCTAGTGTAAACATATGGGTGTACCACTTATTGCTATGGGTATAATACTCTGTCTGTATAATTGGTCTCGAGCTCCTGATTTTTGGGTGCTAAGTGTGCTTGATGAATTGTAGACAAACTCTGCAGTTATTATCTATTGCGGGTACCTATTCAATAGCTTATAAACTGTCAATATGGCTTTATTAC
>NC_039500.1:2098362-2138835 GCF_003590095.1 Trichoplusia ni
TTATGAATACAGATTCTGACCGAATAGTTTTGTTAACGTGTATAAGTTAACTAATATTAAGTATTTTCATTAAGATGATTTTTTATCTATTACTTCAGAAATTGATAGATGCAAATTTTAATACATCAAGTACAAACCGCTCTTTTTTTATTAAATATCGAGTACATTTATAAATAAATGAGATTAACATTTAGATATATTAAGATATTACATACAACAATTAGGTCTAAATAAATAGCTTTAAACCCTAATTTAGCGTTTACCTACAAATTTTGGTTACACTTTGATTTATTTATTTACTTTGCAAACTTATATCAATGGAGAGAAATGTAAGTTAATATTAAAATTGTATTTTTTAGTAAGTGCGCAGATGGATATTACTATAGATGTTCCGAAGTGTTTTTCTTAGTAAAATAATGTTTTCATCGCTCTAGACAAGTAACATTTCTGCAAGTTTATAAGGCCATGGATAATTAACAATACGGTAAAACGGGGTGAATAGAGGCTGTTTTGGGGTGGATGGAACCAGAGTTTTTACTAAAATTAGGACGTTTAACAAGACAAAATATTCGATAATTAATTTCGAAATATTATTCGAAAATTCTCAAGCATTTCATTAAATAATTGTGTGTAAGCATTTTTGTGTAAGAAAATATTCATGAAAACTCCAAAAAAAATAATTCTATTTACCCCTTGAAACTCTAATCACCCCGTTTTACGTACATAATTTAAATAGACGTGATAATTTAAAGCTCATAAATATTAATTAATAATAACTTTTTCACACAACGCCATCTAGTCTCAAACTAAGCAAAGCTTGTATTATTATGAGAACTAGCTTTGAAGAATTGTAGAAAGGATACTTGTCTATGAGGCAGACGATAAAGAACATCTTATGATGGAACTTCACATGGCTTTATCTACCTTTATTCTATTTGGTATATGTTCGCCAAGCATGGATGGTGTAGAAGTTAATAAAAGGACTTGGTGTGGCGGATTAATAATTGTTTGATAACATTTTACTCACGCATATTTACCGGAGTCGCCCGACTGATTTCTTAGTTTAGCTGTCACGGTATCGGGGTTGCTAGGTGACAACCCCTCATCCGCCTCAGGTCATGATTAAGAACTCTTGTATTGGATAATTGACTGAATCGATATCTAGGTATGATTTATTTCTTGTTTGTGTTCAACTCCCATTTATGCGCTTGTATTTGCATGTTTGCGAATACGTCATATATAAAACAACAACGAATATTTAATAGCGTTAACCAATAGCCATGCCAAGTGCCACCATCAGTACCTATCTGGGCAACTCATAATTACTTCCAATTAGACTTTTTGTTCTTGAATTCGACAGTACAATAGCAAGCACCATTTTATGAATACTGCAGTTATTTTTATAAATATTTGATTTCATATAGTTTAGAAATGTTAACTGTTTGTTTGCGCCTAATTATTATCTATAACTATTATCGATAATTGTAATTCGGAGCAACACCAATGTAATCGAGATTTGCTTTTATTCTAAAAGTAAGTTTGTGTCTGATATTTTGTCCGAAAACAATACAAAAGTAACATAGTTGCAAAATAGCTTTACTTGCACCTTGTTCAATGACAATCGCAACGAGCATAAAAAATCGCAAATTATTTATATCACACTAACACACACATAAATGCTGGTTTTATTAATAGAATAAAAGCAGACCTACTATAAATGTAGATAAGTTACATTTTACAATAACATTTAATGGACAATAATATTTTCATAAGTTGTCATACACTGGCAACATTTAAAGTATACACCAAATATAATAATTTAATGCGCACCGTTTGAGATACAGTCGCCACACGTCAATTGTAACCAGAGTAATGAGAAAATTGGACTTTACTGCATTGGCATAAGAGTTTTGTCTATGTTATGGGCATTCCAGGCCATGTTAAAGCGCCGAATGTATTGGTGTAAAATTTAATCTTGTTTGAAAACATAGGCAATAAACTTGTATTAAAACTACGGCAATTTGAAAACGCTACTCCGCAGTGAGCTAGCGTGGAGAAATGGACCCAGCAGGCCATTCTTTATTCAGAGATTGGCCAGTTATTTTAATTTAAACTAGTTTAAAGAACCTTCTTTAAGGCCTTTTAAGCACATTTAAGATTCATATTGGTTCACGTGTAAAACTAAATCATGACCCAGGATTGAAAGCCCAGAGCACCGACTCAAGACTTGACTGACTTGACTCAAGACTTGACTGACTTGACTCAAGACTTGTCAACTACAAGTTGTCAGCGAAGGAGCTGATGAAATACATAAGTGGATGATGCGAATGTATATTTTCTAGCTTTCTGATGTATTAAACTCAAATCAAGCTATCCCAAATGGTGCCATCGTAAATGCCCTTTAATGTTACTATTGACGTGCGACAAACTGTTCTAGCCAATCATGTTCGTCGACCGATCAACCGTCAAAGAGAAAAACGAACCCAGACATAAAAACCTCGTTTATAGTTGTCATATTATTGTCGTACATGGAATAAACTTGAATTATTACTTATTGAGAGTAAACTTTAGGAACTTTTATTAATATTTGTGTAATTCTGTCAAGGAATAAGCGTTTATTTAGATTTTCAACAATTACGTAGTTTTTTTTTTCATTCTAATTTCTAATTATAAGTACTTATGTAATAACAGTTGAAAGCTATCGTTGGGACTATATTTGTATAAGAAGCGTTTGTTTAAAACAAAGTCAAACTACCCACATTTCTTTCCTGGCAACCCCAGTGTCTCTCAGTCGGGACGTTTTAACAGTGACGGTTAAAAAGATCCAACTGAATGTATTTTACATTTAAACATCTGTCCTAGCAAAATGGCGTCCAGCTGTTGTCATTGTCAAATAAAAAGAATGACAGAGATTGATAAAATAAACGCCACTTGGCTGAGCCGTTCTTGCATATTCTGCAACTTTTTCAGCATAGAATAGTCCGTAAATAGTTCCAAAAAATATGGCAGAACGCAGAACTTTTCCAGAAAGTCTTTAAAGGAAACAGATAGGGCTTTTGTATGAGAAATTAGTAAAACCCTACTATTAATTAAACAAGAATTAATTTAAAATCTAATTAATTCCAAACAATTAATAAAAAAATGTGTAAAAAATATACAATAAAATTAAAAAATCGTAGGTAAATAAACCAAAAAATCGAAGAAACATAATTAAAATACATTACAAAAACTCTGTAAATAACGTATAAAATATACGTGCTTAAAGATAACGCAATCCGTACTTACAAAAAGTAACAAAAACAGATTAAATTCACTAAGGAATATAATAATAATGAAAATACAAGCAAGACAAGGTGATAAGCATCATTACAAAGTTGTGACGTAAAAAAAGTATAATACATCGTGACATTGTTCGACCTTATAATATCAAAATCTTATTTTACCAACCTACCTAATTTCTTCTTCCTTTACATATCAGATTTGTATCATAAAGGTGCGGCCTGATGCAGCCGCTTGAGGCTCGTTTGCAGCGACAAATTTGGTCACATGATATGTAGCGACAAAGCTCAAAATGTTGAGCGTTATCACTGGGAAAAGATCGAGAGTGCGCGGTGAGACAAGTTGACATAAGTGAGGAGCTGCAACGGTTTATAAATAAATTCGAGTAAATTATGGAATCAAACAAGGTAAAGGCTCCTATTTCCTTCATTTGTATCATTGCCACGGGGTGCGAATAAGGTTAGGAGATCAGCAACACAGGGGTGCATCGTGATCAGATTTTTCGCTGCAAACGAGCGACGAGCGACTTTAAGCAGCAACTTTTAGAGTCGCGGGAAATTTAAAATGGTGTCATGTGACCAGATTTGTTGCTGCAAACAAATACGGGCTGCATGAGGCCGCACCTTTACGATAACAGCAATAACACTTGGCTAGAGGGGCAGGGTTGAATGCAACGCGGGCTACATTTCACGTTATATGAAGCTCTTACAGCGGGCTATGCCGCGTAAATAAATGGACATTAATATCTATTTCATAAAAGCGGTAGCCCACGAATGCTTGCTCGTGTATGGCGCGTGCATGTGACTTGAATGTTCGTAAAACCCCCGCGATACAAGCATTAAAATCCTTAGAGCGGGAATAGTATAAAAAAAGTTAATTAGGATCTTAAACAAGTCAATCATATGTATATTTTGCTATATAATACAATATTGTATTACAACAGTGAAAAAAAACTGCAAGGTTTAATAATCTCAAATATTGTTAACAGGCATTTATATAAAATATCACAAACTAAGCCGTGGAAAGCAACCTATACTAATAGCCATCAACACAAGTCCACATACAGTCAGATTAACAAGATGTATTTACTAAACTTTATTCTCAGCTTTACGGTGTCAAAAATAACATCGGTCAAATCTTATAGTTAAAAACATCACTTACCTACTTAATCTCGAGATGGGACATTTGTATTGGACCATCAATTTTTTCATGCATTCCTAACAATCAAATATATACATTGATCCCTAACCATCCTCCTAATGGATTCCGTCTAACTACTTATATTCACAAAACAAACATGCATTTGCGCTCATATCACCTTATATACCATCCATATCCTTATAATAATTATCGATCTTCAAGCCCTGCTAAATTGACCTTGAATCCACCAATAAGATAGCACTTGTCGCGACCCGCACTACCCGCGTCTTCCTCAAAACACCGTGAAAACAATCTCAAACCAAATTCAGCAGTATCTATTAGGGAGATTTCTATGCCCCTAACTTTCATCTTCAAGGACTTTTTGTTACAAAGCACGAGTCACGCTTAGACGTTCGCTTATTGGCCACCAACATTTGAGGAAAAACTTCTCAAATCTTTATAATATCAGCTCCATATAAAAATACTTCGAAAAGTTGTATTGACATCCATCTTGTATAAAATTAACCTGTACTTTGTGTGACTAGTAGAAAAATACTAGGCTTTTGTTATTTGTACTTACAACTAAATTAAATAAAAAAATCTTTGCACCTCAATATTTGTTCGCGACAATAACTTTTTAAATGACACTTAATTCGAGAAATTCCCTGAAAAATCTTTTGAATCGACAGTCTTATTGGCAAACATTGGCCATACTTAAACTACAAAATTTATACGTCAAGTATTAGTAGTATTTAGGCTATAAAACAAAGTTAGAACGCCAAAATTAGTGGCAAGGGTAACTTTACAATGTGTTAATCAACAGCTGTAGGCCGGTGAGATCTTTGAAACACTTTACGAAAAGACAACTTAAAATAGTCCTGACTCGGCAAGAAGGCATTCACATCACTACCTCTTTTAACATCGGGCAGTAAAAACACAACACTTAAAGCTATAATCATATGCCATATCGAATGTACAATCTTATAATTCTGTTCCGTTTGTAGAAAAGCGTAACAAATTAAGCCAATCGACACTAAAATTATGCCTAGTGGCAAGTATCTGATGTAATACGTCCTAGGGTATCTTAGACTACGAATTTTTCTAAAGTCAAGATACCAGGATAGTAATAAAACGCCTACGCCGACTGCAACTGGCAGTAAGAATGAGACAATCGAATGCATATTCCACGTTGTCAATAAAGCTATTATTATGGCACCTATTAGTTGTAATGAGGATCTGAATTTGTCACCTATTATGCTCATAGCGAGTAAAGTTACCCAGAATGACATTAGTCCGCAGTAGAAGTCTCCAAACTGGAGAATGTTACCTTTGACGATGCAGTAGGCGACTTGGGAGGGGGCGTCGCAGGCGTGGTAGAAAGTGGAGAAGATCATAGTGAAGGTGTACATCATGGCTTCCGTGTAGTATGTGCGTATGACCGCTACGTAGATGGAGAAGAAGAAGAGGAGGTTGCTCAGCGTGAGCAGGAGGATGGACACAAGCATGTAGACTCTGCTGTCCATTCTTGAGTTATCTGAACAGTCCCAACCTGGAAACATAAATTAAATATCTGCTTTATCGAGGTTATTAATTCCCTTCGCGAGACCCATATGTCATAGGGAATGATAATTTAAAGTAACATAATGTGTGTTTTAAAATTCCATGCAATATTGCATAAAAAATTTAAAGTCTTCTCAACTGCGACACGTCCGTTGCGGATAGAAATATTATAATATTACAAAATAATCAATAACAAACATCCCACCATGCGCATAGAAGAAGATTTATTTGGCGGGAAGAGGTCCCGCTAAATAAAATAGTAAAAGTTAGGTAAAATAAAAGGTAGAACTTACCGCCGTATCCAGCCGAACAGGAACAGAAGGACATCACCAGCCCACCGAAAGTGTTCAGCAAGCAGCTCCCGTGGTTACTGCACTTCCCCCCTACACACGACATCGACGACACAGTCAGGACTATCGTCGCGTTACACTCAGATGTCCCCACCCTCGTGTCATTCCCCTCTAACACACCCCCTTCACCATCCTTATCTGCAGACGTGTCCACGTAGTACTTCGTTCCGTTATCCGACGTGCGACAAGGACAAACAACCTGATCGCAAAATATACGGAAAGTCAAATACCAATGGCCACTATCAGGATAAGGAATGAACGTCTTGTCATAAATAGACTCAGAGTCCGTACTGTTCAATACGAACAATGCCGGCTTCACCTTATCGTTGTACCGACAGTGACCACTCTCTAATGGTATACTCGCATGACCGATATCCATACATATCACGGCCTTGAAAAACTGGTTGTCTTCGGTGAACGCTAACAATGCATCCTTTGCGAACTCCCGCCTGTACCCCATATAGTATTTCAAACTCATAAGAAGGCTCGACGCTATAGTCAAGCTGCCTCCGATGTCCAAAAATTGATTGACTTTGAACCTTAAAGACTTTATTTCTGAAGATGTGATGTTGACAAGACTGGTTGCATCTTGGAGATCGGTTGTCGGGAGACCGTAATCGAAAGTGAAAAAGCGTCCTTTATCGTCGCGCATAAGGTCGATAACCGTGTGATTAATGAGTTCGTCAACGTCTGATCTGGTGAAGTAGGATTCGCAGTCAGCTATCCTGGTGACATTGCCTGTAGCTTCTCCTATATGGATGTAGTGCCAGGCGTTTGGGTTGGGGATGAAGGTGATAGTTTGTATGTTGTTTCCTTTTGGGTTGAAAGCGCAGTATATGAGGTAGTTCTCCTCTGTGGGGAAGGAGAGAGCCTGTACTCTGACGAAGAGCTCTTTGTCGGAGGCTGTGGTGTTGACGATGGTGACGTTCAGGCTGATGGGGTCGACGTTGTCTAAGGTCATACATTTGAAGTATGCCGGCAGCTCATCATAGTTCAGCTCCGTGATCCCCGTGTAACAGTCTATTAGCTCTACGTTCTCCTCGCGTTGGACTTGCAAGTCAGTGTATAGGATCGTTTGACAATTGGCAACGAGACCTGGAAAAATAAGGCAAGTATTATAATAATATTCTTTGATCAGACATGTTGTTTATTTACAATAAACTAGTGGTGATGAACACATACCTAAGTTAGGAATCAAAAAAAAAATTAGCTTTATATGTACGTATCCTCCCCCCGCATTTGTATTTAATTACTTCTCTGCTCCTATTAATTATAGCGTGATGATATATAAATCTAGAAATTGGACTGGGATTTTTAAACTGAGTTTTAAGGCAAAAAGAAACACCATGATCGTTTCGTTTTAAGTGTTCCTTTTTTCAATACCAAAAAATGGAGTAAAGAAAAGTCATAACTAAATCAGCAAACTCTATTCCCTAACAATTTACATCACAGTACGTTACGACACGCTTAAAACCATCAACAGTTGTGGACAGCAGACCACGTGACAGCAAACAATAGGCCAACATAAATTTAAATAACATTACAACGGAGCTTTTGTGGTAGCATCACGACTGCACAATTGTCACAGGATGTTGGCAGTCGAACAATCAAGTGAGCGTCGCTGCGAGGTCAGTACACGCGACCTGATTTCAGGCCCGTATTGTATCGGGTATCATATTATCTCTATTAGTTAGAACTCGAGTAGATTTCTTCTTCCTTTGAGGAAAGTGGATACTGGGCTGATTTTGCTCGACCCGACAGTCAAGAACACGCGTATGTTTTGTTTTGAATGGATAAAGAGTTTTGCATAGTCATATTTGCCGGTAAACTTATTTTTATATTAAAAAGCAAGGGACAGAGAGAGTAATTTGCAGATCTATACTTTTATTACTGGTTTTTTTTTACGTTAAAGGTTTAAAGTACATTTGGGCAAAGATCCAAACGGTAGTTACAGTTTTGTTTAAAGTCTAAACTTTTTGTATCGATCAACCCACCGTATTTGGTTGCCTACTGCTTCATGTGTTAGAAGGTCAATACCACGCTTTAGTTTTTAAGCTACGTCTAGATAGTTAAAGGTTAGCGTCTAAACTGGAGAATTGTAAAAAAACGTATTGTTAAAGATGATGTGAATAAATATATCGAATTCATTTATTTAATGTAGGCAACTTAGATTCAATTTAAATTTAAAATTTAATTCTAATAGTGCCGACTACTACGTAAATCCGGTTCTCAAATCTTTTACCGATTCTTTTGTGCTTAAGTTTTAGAGGAGAAAAGGCGCAACAAATACCACACTAGAAGTAACTAAGAAACAACACTTCAGAACGCGATTTTTCTGGAGTGCACCCTAATTCATCCACCCATCCAGGATTCCAGGTCCAGGAAGCCGACCAAAACATAGTTGGGAAAAAGGCTAGGCCGATAGATAGGTCATAATTAGCTCAAATTCGGTTTTCTATTACTCATCGTATCGTTGGAATTTAAAGTTCAAACGACCCAGACTGATAAGCCACATTTGTTTTATTGAAACGGGAAAATGATCGATAAGTTATCGTGCAGAAATTTTGCCACAACACAATTCAAATGTAAAGTGCAAAAAAATGGGCAAAAATGTTTATCCGAGATTGCTTACCTGCAAAACAGCTATAAAGGTTACTCACAAATTATATACATTGTAACGACACAAACAAATTATACACCATTGTTGCTATGGAATCTAAGAACTACTAAATAGATCAGGTCTAAGAACAATTACGGCCAAATCACTATAGCAATTATTCCTAATGTGGTAATAATTACAGCAATCATTATGAGACAAGTATGGTTATTATTATATTCTGAATTGATATTACGTGTGGGGCCGAAAGTACAGGTAAAGTAGAGCAAATTAAGGTGTTTCATGATTTCATACTAATACGAAAAATTCAAAATAAGTTCAAAATAAATTGTCAGTGAAAATTTCAAGTGTCTAGTTATCGCGGTTCATGAGATACAAAGTGGTCAATAACGGACGACCAGACGGAGCCTTAGTTATAAGATTTCGTTTTTCCCTTTCAGTGCGGAACCCATAAAATACGAAGCTGCCTATGTCAGTGTTGCGTTTAGCTAAGTCACCTACATTTCTATCCTTTTTAATTTACTTCAACATAATTTACAAGGAATCACGAATACGTAGAATTTAAGGCTGGTTTTTCAAGAGTTTTTTTTATCCTACGGTCAAGCTAGGTTACCTAATTCTTATTCATAGGTCTTGGATCAAGGATACTAGTAAATAGTATCTAAAGTATGCATGAGAATTGATTTTGGGATTTTCCACGACAGCACTAACCTGGTAGGTAAACCTTCTAAACATTTCAAGTGAGTTGAATTGATTTGTAAACGACTTCATAATGATTCTCAGTTCATCGGTTTTCTTCCACCTTAGCACTTCGGTCTTGATCAACTAATTTTATCGATTCTTTTTCATTTAACTTGCAATAGCTGTCATTTGGTCCAAGTCTGGCTTAATAGTTTTCATTTGAAACCAGTTACATTTGTTTTGGGTGAGATATATGAGTATGTTCAACAACCGCCTATTACTCATAACAAAAGCAAAGCTTTTCTTTTATTATGAGTATTTAGTCGTTGCGTGAAAAAGAACTATGATCTTTCTAAACAATAAGGATGTAACATAGGTCACATTCTAAACAGCTCCAGGGTCAGCATCAACCAACATATCTACTGGTTAATGTCCCATGCGGGAGACAGATTAATTAGATAGAATATTCTTTATTGCACACCACATATATTATGTAGGTCCACCATTGGATACAAATAAAACAGTTACATAGTGCCACAATGGGAGGTCTTATTATGGTATTAAAATAATATACAAAAATAAACTGTTATTATTTGGCTAGTATACACATGTGTATATAATGAAGCTCTCGTAATATTATCTTCACAGTCAACTCCACTTTCTCAGAATGCAACCGTTCTCTCCCTACCAATAACAATTAAGTATTCGTATAATTATGTATAAACTTGGCGTAGGCGAGGTGTTTGTCTTTCCCAAACAACTCGGGATACAATCAATCAACGCGGCGCTTCCAGCCTCTGTTTACTCGCGATTACTTCGAAAGGTCAACGATATTTCTGGCCGGTAATAAATTTTATTGATTATGCTTTTATTGAAAACGATTTTTTTTTTGTTAAAGTCGATATGGCGGCGTAGTCTTCCTTGTGAGATGATATCAGTATAAAAGGTATGGAAGAAGAAGACAACGTTGAGCCGACCCCTAATAAAATAATTGAGTGATGATGCTTTTAATTTATTGAAATCAAATTTTGACCTCCTTCACATATATATAATAGACACAATCAGCTCTTGCCTAAAGAGTCTGGTTAGGTCTGAAGCTAAACGAGAGATCTTGATAAATACGCGCAAGTTAATCATTTTTTCGATATTTTTTTTAAAACTTTTCTTTTGCAGTCAATATTCAACAGGCGTTTGATTATTTGACATAGTTCTTTATTGTTATGAATATATGTTTTATTTTTGTTTAATAATTAGATAGTGTGTGCTGCTGTGTAGTTGTTGCACCGCCGCGCCGTGAGCTCACAGTTAGCCTACTAGACTAAGCGGCCAAACAAGGGAGCGGCCCATTCACGTATCCGTAATGAATCATCCAAGTTACTAAAGGTACTAGGTTACTAGGATTTTAAAGTAATTACTTTGATTTTAAACACAAAGTGCCTAAACGTGAAGCTAAGTTTAAATACTACATAATTCTGAAAAGTTACTGAAGAGGTCACCTGGTTTTCAAAATGCGCCGAAAAAAATCCCTACTAATGTTATAAATGCGAAAGTAACTCGGTCTATCTGTCTGTTACGCTTTCACCTCTAAACCACAAAACTGATTTTAATGAAATTTGGTACAGAGATAGAGTTGACCTTGAGAAAGAACATAGGATAGTTTTTATTACATAGGAGATAGCTAAAAAACAAAGCAAAGCAAGTGTATTTAATTGCAACTAAGTAAACAATTTTAAATTACGAGCAGTTTTTAGGAAAATAATTTCTTGTTGAAATGTTGGCGTAATTTCCTCACTTCTAGTTATTTTTAAATTGGTATAGATCATAATTCGAAGAACTAAATGCTATCATTATAACTTTAATCAAATTATAAATTTAATTTGCACTTGGTATTAGTTTAAGGATTTCCTTAGTTAAATATACAACACGTTACTACCTTTTCCTTATACCTACCTAACCTACCACCTATAGGGAAAACTTCGCAGAAATAATGCCTTAAATATAGAACTTACAGCAAAAGATAAGGTACGGTGTATAAAACCGTATTAAACTTTTAAACAAGACTTGTCAAATGAGGGCTGGACTCGCAACACATTGAATTCATGACATACAGCATTTTAACAGAAGGACTAAGATAAATAAGGCTGAGCTTTCCGCTAAGTCTGAGTAACAGGGTTAAGTTTTTACTATATAGAACTTACGGCAAAAGATAAGGTACGGGCTATTAAATCGTATCAAACTTGTCGAATGAGGTTCTTGACTGAGGATAAGGCTAAGCTTTCCGCTAAATCTAAGTGGTAGGGTTCCGTTTTTACCCTCTGCGGAATCCTAAAAACAGTAGGTACATACCTTGCTGTTCAACTTTCTGCGTCCTCGGATCCTCCCATTTTATATAGATGAGTGCGTACCAGTTCCCTGGTTTCGGGTTCTCTATCGTATAAGTCCTGTTCTTTCCGTCTGACAGCAGTTCTTGTGTGTGCACCGGTTCTCTGGTCGCTGGATCTATGAAGTCCTTTGGAAAGCCGTACCCGTCAGGATTGACTGCCGGATACGAGCCGTGTTTTATGTTTATGATAACTTCTTGGGGATCGCATGATCCTGGAAGGAAAAGAAATGGATGAAGTATTCTGTGAAAGAAATATGCAGTTTATTTCGATTTAGTTCAAATCGCGACACCACCGTCAGCTTATGATTAAGGACTTCGGTTCCTTTCGAAACTAGTCGAGCTGTCTCGATAAATAAGCGAGTAAACCGTCGCATCATAAGTACAGATTGTATTTTGAGCGATGAGTATTTTGAAAAATAACAAATTTTGCCGATGGATCACTGAGAGGGGTGATGATATTGAAGTTTTGTCAGGTAATTGTGCTGTTAAACCATCAAACAAGAACGGTTGAAAATACAAAAAATTACGATGTTTGAATTATAAATCAATCAGGATTTTTAATCTAATCTTAATAGATAATTAGTTTCATACATGCTTGCATGATCAACAAAGATAACGAATAAATTATGTTAAATTGTTTATATTTTCTTGATAGGTATTGTGAAGGTTTTTTAAGGCCTTAATAACAATCTCGTGAACATATTTTTAACGTTGTTTTTGGATAGACATGATCTTTATCATAATCTAAGAACGGAATACGTTCACTGCTGAACAAAGACCTGCCCCAAAATCTCCAAAGTGATCATTCAACAATACATAGAACAATGACAAAGGGACAACCTTCAGGTTTCAAGTATTACAAAGACACGAAGCATTCTTTTATAAAGTTATCTTCCAAAAATGTCTGCCCGTTGCCAAAACTAGATATCCTAAATATGGCTATGCCCATAAAGGCCGAGACGATTAAACGTAGCTCCAACATGTGCTTTGTGTTTTCACACAAACATGTCTTATACTTTACAAAGCTGATTTGAAATGGTCGTCAAACATTAAAATTATTGAAAATTATATCAACAGTTATTTAACGCTTTTGGTGGTTTATTTTGCATTGGACTTTTCAATTGGTTGAAAGTACTTTCAAAAGGTTTTTAGCAAATAAGATACCTTATACATATTTATGGTTCCAAAAGACAAGGAACGTTTTGATCTATGAATAAAGAGCTATCACACGCTCTGTATTGTTATTCCAATCATTCGACACCAGGCAACCGAGACCACCATGTTTCTGTAAGGTGTGAATGTTTAGACGATGTGACTTCTTTACTGATAGATGTTCCTCGCTACTTTTTTCTACTTTCCAAATAAAATTCTTAACGTTCAAGTGCGATGTAAAACTATTATTTACAGTACTATCTACCTTACAAAACTAAGCGATAATGACGACGATGAAATGATAATTATATGAAAAAAAGAATTGCCCGAGAAATCGTTGTCCTGTTATTCTTGCAAGCTTTATGGATGTAAAAGCAAATATTATAAAACCTCAAAAAACCAACAGAAAGGTTCGTTCTCCAATATTTGAATTGTTATTTACTCTTTACATTATTACAATAAATATCGATTGTTTAATCAATTCAGTGACTTTTATCTAGATTATTTATCTGAAATTATCAGCACGCAATTCATTATCGCTTGTGCCTGAGTATATAATGAAATATTGTGTTTATCATCAATAGGTTGTTTTGATCTATTCTGATTTAGAATAGTCTCATATAAAATGACCTTTGAAATCTATGTGTTGTGAGGTTTTTGAAGTCTAGGTTGAAAAGAAAGCAATATGGGCAAAATGCCTTTCGAGATACAATGCAATTTGTCTGAATACCCGACATTTTTTTTTAATGTCGGTCAGATACTGGTAGTTGGATGATAGTATTGAATACGTCTTTTTCTCTTCTCCAGAATAGAAATTAAGCGTGACATCACTTCTGTGTATATTAAAATTTGGCTTCGCTGATAAGTCATAAACCATTAGGGGGTTACCTAAACTTTTGTAGACTTATCTTTATCAAATTTTATTGTTCTGATAAAGGCAAAAGTACTTGTGAAATATTTGTTAATTCAATATCTGATGAACTAAATTGATTGTTTTTTTTTATGTTCAGTTGTCATCCCTATTTCTTGACTTCAACACATTTTGTCACACAGAATAGTAGCGGTAGACCACAAACGTGTACTTTCGCAAGATTATAGTTCATAACTGGCATTCGTCTAGTTTACAATGTTAATTGAATTACTCTAGATCTTTACCTCATTTTTTTATTAGATGTACTTTATATTTTTGGCCTTCCCAGTAAACAGAGGACAAAGTAATTTTGTATTTGGTTATTTATATACTGCATTGCTACATTTTTAATGGAGTATTTGAAGTAGATGTAATCTGCAAAGTATAATGTCTTCAGCAGAGTCATGAGTTCCCGTTGTGAGTAACATTCTGCACGTATTGTGGTGTAATGCCTCGTTTCACAAATGTGATGATGATAACAAATAACCGAAGTCAGACTCTCGATACCGAGGGTTCCGAACATATGGGCTAAAGAAAACAAATCGATTGGGGGACATCAAATTGAAAGTCGAAACCAAAAAAGTTATGACCGCAACTTTATATCGCGTAACTCAATCTTTGTTTTTTGTTATTTGTTGGGAACGCAGCATCAGAAATACAACATCAGTCTAGATATCATGGTTCATGAGACACAGCTTTGTATCATACGGACAGACAGAGAAGCCTCTGTAATAGGTTTCAGTTTCTACTCTTTGGTTGTTGGAACCCTAAAAACAGGACGAACTAGTTAATAGGTTATACCGCTCATATAATATTTACAACTTAGGCTTAACCTTCGTCAAACAAAGTCTTCTACCCATTACAAATTCAAATGTCGACAGTTACCATTGTTTACCCTGTGAAAGTATTACCATAATGCCTTTACGTTCGTTTGCTAGAACAACCATCTGTCCACAAGACACGGGTAACGTTGTAACTGCCCACAAGCACGCAACGATCCGTGATGCTATTACTACAAATGCGGAAGTTTGAATTTAGGATATTTGTTATCCAATTACTGAGGAAGCCAGGCTGTCAGGAGAAACTTCTGTGAACGTAATGGTAACGGGTTTGAGATGGTTCAAAGAGGTTTGTCATTCATTCGTGAGATCTAATAGAAGACAGTTTACTTCGGAGGTAGTAGGTTTAGACGAATTCGACTGCTGTTTCGAACGAGTTGAGAAAGAATCGAGAGCGAAGAAAAGAAGCGAGACCCGTCACTAGCGAAAATTCACATACATTGATTTCTACTTGATCACGGTTTTGTTCAATAGTAAAATATCAGGACTGAAATTAGAACCGAACCAGTTATAGGAGTAAGTCTACTTGTTATAACGTTGGAGCAATTATTAAGCAGCCGAAGAAATACTGTTGAAACAGGCGATGCTTGAAGTTATCGAGCAATCAATTTGACTGCTTGAAGCTGTAATCAAGCAATTAAAATCATCGTCGCTTAGGAAAAATAAAAAGCGATTTGTGGTATACTGATTTTATAAAGTAGTTGCCCGGATACTGCGGTTCTTTCTTATTCTGGAATAAGGATGAATTTTTAATTTTTCTTCTTTACTCCGAAAATAGGATTTGGTTTGCATATTGCATACATGCTCATAGCTTTACGTAATTCTCTATCATATTTCAGCTATACCCTTAATATCAAAGGGCAGAGAGCATGTAAACTCATGATAAAAGCTAATAGATAAACCTATTATGGTGCAAGAACGGGCCCGGGGGACGTGCCGCACTTTCGCTCCATTATTAAATTAATAACTACACTTTATTACACTAGCCCTATTATTAATGGGATATACGAAAGCATTATATGTAACTCAGCTTTTAATATTCGGTATATCATACAGTAATTTAATGATACTTAGTTGGCATATGCTAGTTTTAGTGTACCTTCAGTAATCTATATATCTATATATATATAAAAATGAAATGCTGTTCGTTAGTCTCGCTAAAACTCAAAAACGGCTGAACCGATTTGGCTTTTTTTAGTCTTGAAATATTCGTAGAAGTCCAGGGAAGGTTTAAACGATGAGAAAATACGGCAACGAAAAAAAATACTACGCGGGTGAAACCGCGGTAAACAGCTAGTTTGAAATATTTTTCATCTTTTTTTAGGTTCGGTTTACTCACGCATTTGTAATCGCTGTTTGTCACAACCGGAGTCCTTCATCAAGAGCTCTCGAAACGAAAGTTGTTATAGCTACTTGGATGCCCGTTAGGTTACGTCTTCAATCCACTGCTGGGCAGAAGCCTCGCTTAAGACTATTTCTGCCCACATATACCACTAAAAATTTTGATCCTATTAAGTTTGCTTGGCGACTGATCATAATAATTTAAAGCTTTATATAATAATTAGTCACTAAATTAATTAATTTAATAATCCGAATTGGAAAGGAAACCTTCGTTATTTTGTCTTCACTCAAAAATGGACTCCTTCTAGGGACACACCTAGGACCAATACTAGAATGACTTTATTAAATCACAACAGCCATGACTTACAGTGTCAATAACATATTATTCTACATAGATTAAGAATACAGAATTCTGTTCACTAATAAAATTGATCATAATAAAATCAAACAATCAGAATGAGAAAGCATATCAAGCTTTATGTCTGACAATTATGATAAAACTTAATATGAAGTAGACTTGATGACTACTAAAGGAACAAGATACTTTACAGAAAAAATAGACTTTCTAAAAACAGAACTGGCCATTAATGAGAATGAAACTTAGGACAAAAGCAATCTAAATACAACAAGACAATATTAGTAAAATAAAGCACTCTTTTACATATTTTTCTAAATAGTCTGTGTAGTTCTACAATCACAATTGTTTTTATTCAAACTGCTTCTATCGACACCTTTCCTTGTGTTGTCCCTAAATGTCTATTAGTCTTTCCACTTAAACATGAGAAAGACATTGTGAAGCTTAATGGAAACTCTTTCTTTTTTGGTAACTTTCACACAACGCCATCTAGTCTCAAACTAAGCAGCACTTGTATTATAAATACTAAACAACTGATAAACATAACTTATATATTTCTAAATACATACATAATAAAGATAATTTACACCCTTATACTGCTCCTTACACAAAAACATTGGTCCTGGGTGGGAATCGAACCCAGGACCTCTGTATAGCAGTCAGGGTGACTAACCACTAGACCAACAGGCCCATCCTTACTGTCTTAAATATGACAGCCAGTCTTATGAAATAATGCATTTATGTAGGTGTTGTCAGTACATATCAGTGACAATTGAGATAATGATTGCAGTTATGACCTCCTTGTGACCAGTTATTTATCTTGGACAATGTAGCTTGATATTAAAATTAACTGACTATGTTAGGACACAAAAATTGATAATATAATTTGGTGTTTGTGATTTAGAAAATGTGAATTTAAATATTATGCCTAGAAAATGTTTCATTGTTATGCTAATGAATTTTTATTAACTGTGTTAATTAAATAGTTCTTAGTATCTACTGGAGAGTACACTGTTGAGTATATTCAGTGTGTACCTATATGGTAATTGCTTAGTGCATAGAATATTAAATTGCTAAGTTTATTTCAAGTTAAATAAAATTAATAGAGATATTATTTTTATTTATTTACACAAAGATTAAACATACCTTTGTGTAAATAAGAAAAATAATTCCTCAAGCAAAGCTATAAAACATTTTTTTACACAATATTTACATGAAAAATTAATACAACGAAAATATCATGCATTAAAAATAATTAAAATAAATATAATGGGGAGCAGATAAATAAAAAAATAAGAAAAGAAAACAATAAAGTGTTAGTGTTACCTACCAATGTTATTCAAGTGGAGTTCCTCAGATTGAAATGTGAAACGGGCTTCCGTGACATCCCTCATTATAGGATAGAAAACAACCGAGACAGTGCGATAATTTCTGTACATATATACATCAGTGGCGATCTGCCTAGTGACCAGATGGTAATCATCTAGCAACACTGTACGAGTCCTTGTTAACTGCTCTATTATCCTTTTTCTGTTAGCATCCTCTTCAGCTTCTTTATCACCAAAAATATATGCAATGCACACAAACAATATTACAAAATTTAAACAAACTCTCATTTCGCCGATTATTCGCCTACCTGCCTACAACACGATCCAAATATACATGCGCGCAACATTAACAGACACCAAAATAGTGTTATTTTAATTCAAGACTATCTATATTATTTTTTCAGTGTTAAAAATACTTAGAAATACACTCGCGAATCGACCGACAACCGTGAACCGTCTATTAATCAATCAACAAACGTTCTGTTATGTCAATGTCAAATAACACATGTGTCAGTTTTTTTAGAAACTTGATCACTGGTCTTTTGACACCATATAGGTGTACCTTGAACATTGTACCCTATCTTGTGAACGAATTATACTCTATTTCAAGAGTGTAGCTTATCAAATTTCTTTTAAATATTAATATTAATTAATTCTACAACCTTGGCATCACGACATCAATGGCAATGAAACTAAACGCAATGACACATAATCTCGTTTAGAAATAATTAAAATGTTTTTTTTTTTTCATCAATTCGGTATAATAAAGACATTTTCGTAAAATTGATAATAAAACTACTTATTTCATTTCGAATTACTTCTAATTACTTTTAAGAAATATTAGGAGAGCTAAAATTTTTAAGTAGCTATGCGTTCCAAATGACTGACAGCTGTTAAACACCCGTGACCACAATGAGTATTGTCACAACTCAAATTTACCTTCATTATAAGGAAAACAAAGTAAAATCAATGGCAATTATGTGGTAAATATACGTTTGATAATGAGCGTTCATTAACTTTACAGGATTCAAATAACCTCATTTTCCGTAAAGTGACAAATACTCGCCGTTGCAACTGTAAATCATCAAAATAATTTGTCTTACACATAACCAGTTAGACTGGTTGTTTGTGGTAAAAGTCTGGAAACATCAAAGTTAATGTATGATATTTTGTTTCGCCTCTAATTACTTCGTTAGCTAACTTGTAGGAAGATTTAACTATTGGAAATTAAAATTAATGGCATCGTTACGAAGGTAATTATCATTTTCGAGTGTGGTATCACAGAAACCTTTTTGCAACAGCGAGCCCGGCGCGCGCATGTCTCGCTCATTCCTATAAAATTCAGAAGTTTGCAATAAATAATGGCTTCGACTGTAAATTCGAAGCAAACAGCGGTTAACGGTGACGTCTCGTCTATATCGAACCCGTCCAAAAAATCCAAAATGGAAAATAAAGTTGCCGTTGTTTTGGGTGGTCAATGGGGGGACGAGGGAAAAGGAAAAGTGGTGGATCTATTAGCTGTTAACTGTGACATCGTGTGCCGCTGTCAGGTTTGATAAATCTTTGCATTGTTTTTACTAGTGTTACGATATCGGTGTTTTTTACAATCTTTATTTCCTTACTTTTTTTTTTCTTGGTCTCTTCACGGCAATGTTTATGCATGAGATTTTGAGGTTATAATTAGCACGAGAATCAACCTAAATAATTGATTAAACTATGTTTTATTATTTTCATCGACGTTATCATGTTTCGGGCAACCAAAACAGATATATTGAAGATCCTTAGGAGTTGGCGGCGCGCCAAAATTTGTTTGAAAACATGTGAACTGCGAACACAATGTTTTTGTATGAATTTGAGAATACATGACGCGTGCCAAGTGTCTTAGCGGGAACTGCTGTACGCTGGTTCAATGTTGCGTAAACTCGCCAGTTCCGGTCGTCTTATGTAACGTTAATTATTTATATTTCGAGTTTTTTTTTTCAAATTTAATAGTCATGTGACTGAATGGTTCAGACACTAGTATTTTTAGACACGTAAATAGACCTTGTATGCATGCTAAATGTGGATTTCTGCCAAGGTCTGGGGCATTTATTGTCATGGTTACACTATTGAATGCTATGAATATTTCTGAATTCTGCGACAACTAGTCTAGGGCTCTGTCTAATTTTAAATATGATAGTGCACTATGTTTTGTTGAGATTTATGGCAATAAACAACCATTTGAATTGCTGGATATTAGTATTATGTTCAGTAGAGATTTATTGTTGTTAGTTCTGAGCCAATTTTCTTTTGAATTTTCAGAACAGACTTTCATTTCTATTATTCTTTCATTATGATTAAAGATTTAGAAATGTACATGGAAAGGAAACAGGTTAAAGTTGTATTTGTTTAACTTTAAACTGCATGGGTCACTATGGTCGAATTAGGCAAATTTTTGGACAAATGAAAAATTGATTACATGATTTTTTTTTTAATAATTCCACATTTAAAAATCTTCTAAATGATTGTGTTTATTAAATGATTACTCATAAATGGATGATAACTGTTAATGAAATACAAATTAATATAACAATTTTATCAAACAAAATAAAGCAGACATAACATTGTCTTGATTACAATCTGGTTTTAGCCAGTTATCTATGCCACTATATATACTTTACTTCACACTGGCATTACCTGCGAATTTAATAAAAACTATTTTAAAATCTTTGTTTTGTCTGTGGTGAGTAAAATCAGATAACTCTATAGTGACAAGGGTGAATGACCTTGTTGTGAAGTCATTTATTTATAGTTGCTTCACTGAAATAAAATGGTTTACAAAATGTTTTAATCGACAGCTGAGCAGAATAATAATTGGTCTCCCAGTAAAATGTCACTTGAAGGACAAACTAGAAAGTGTTTCTCTGTATTAGATTTGTTTTCATCTCCCACAAAACTCAACTAAACTTAATGTGTTTTTAATCTAGTATATTTTTATATGTCAGAGAAGAACATACCATTTTATTATATTTGATTAATTTTTACTGCTTTACCTATCAGTCAGAGGTGTTTATTAATCATGTGTAATTTTTTATAATATGTGTATTAATTACATAGGTCAAGTTCAGTAAAACAATGTTATTTCATAACAATTTCTCCAAGGAGTTCACAATACAAAGTTTCATTGGCTGTATGATCTTTCCTTTGCTTTGACACAATAACCACTTTTATAGTACATATCTTGCTTTGCTGCACGGATTTCCGACGTTTTCGGACACCACGTTAAACCCTCGATTTGTCACGGGTTTAATCCCCGCGTCAATGAGTTTTTATACGATCCAAGAATTTTGGTATCCTTGTGCAGGTGATTTGAATCGCCGGCAAAGTATTGCAACTAGCACGATTATTATTTCTTGCCTCGTCTTAAGAGCCCGTATGAGCCCTTATAACCCTGCGTAAGGCCAGCTACGACAGTCGACGAACAAAAACAAATAGTGTAGTTTCAGCTTTGTACTTTGTATCCTAGTCCAAATAGTAAGTCATTGTTTTTTATTGTTGTTCCGATAGTGTTCACGGACATCATCACAAATGATCGTACCTAGAGTTCTAAAATACGTTCAGGATTTCTTAATTGCTGACTACAAAACATGTTTTAAGAAAAATAAAACGTTGACGTCATAAACCGGGAGGTGTGACCAGCGTCACTATTTTCGTTCCGTTGTACGTCAGTTATCTTTGTTGGCACATTCTGGCACTGATCTTATCCATGACCCTTTGCTCTCTAATGAGGCTTTAGTCATCAAGCGATTCTCAAAATTGTTCACTGCACTATTTTTGTCCTTTATGCATAGTTTTTTTAAGATTTCGTGAAAAAAGACAGAATTATCAATATCTAAGTCAAGGAGGAAGAAACTTTCGTAAATAAATCATTATGCCACTTATTAAGTTAAGTTACGTTATTTCCCATTCCTCTCAAAGAAATAAAAATGCGTTACACGTAATTTTTGCGGGACAAAATTGCAGTCTTTGCTGATAACACTAATTAACACTTATCTTTTAGTTGCGGAAGTTTATGTAAAAAGATAAGAGGCAAATAAATTACGTCGCTCAATTTGTTTTCTTTGTATTAAATACGGATCTTAGATATATAAGGGAGACGAAGCTAAAACGAGCTAAATAAAATAAGAGAGAAAGGAATGCTGAGATGAAGCAAAGTATGGTCCCTAATAAACGAAGGCAGGATATTTTACAATACTACGGCATACCGATAAAGTTCAGACGTTCATACATTATGATCTTCTTGGTAAATATGCTGGCCAAACGTTCGTCAACTAATGCGTCATTAGTTTGTTGAGGCTCAATCATTTCGGGAGCTATGATGCTACCGACAGACACGATGAAGTTATAACACCCCTCTTTTTGCATTCATCATCAATTCATCATCTCAACCTATAGCTGTCCACTGCTGGTCATAGGTCTCTCCATACGTTCTCCAGCGCGACCGGGTTTCTCTTTTTGCATCGGGGTTTAAAAGACACAAATCCGTTCGTCACCATCATCACAAAAAACATGATATCTCTTAATCAAGTATATTCTTTGTTGCATCATCCCTACTAATATTATAAATGCGAAAGTAACTCTGTCTGTCTGTGTGTCTGTTACGCTTTCACGTCTAAACCACTGAACTGATTTTAATGAAATTTGGTACAGAGATAGAGATGTCCTTCAGAAAGAACATATGATAGTTTTTATCCCGGACTTTTAACAGTTCTCTCGGAAACGCGATATAACCAAACTCGACGCGGGCTAAAAGCTAGTATAATCACAAATCTAATCTATTTGCAAGAGGAAACAACTGTTTACTGTACTTAGTCCTTAGTATGCAATGTTTAGCCCGCTTTGCATATAAACATTCATAATTTATTATTGGTAGATCCGTTGGATACACAGTTTAGAACTGATTTACAATTTAGAGGTACAATTTTACAGTAAACAACTGGATCTTGAAGTTCCTTGAATACAAAATGCCTCACGCCTATCATTTATCAACCAATTTAGAATATTGAGGTCCACTGTGGGATGTAGGCCTCCCTCAAGTTGCACAAAAATACCCGATCCTCAACCTATCGTATAAGAATTAAATCTATGAGTGCAAAAGTCAGGGATCGGAGTATAAAAAATTCGAATGTTTATCGGCCGCTTTCTATATTCGATCCCGAATCTAAGATTCCGATCAATCCAGATTTTACTCAATCTCTCGATTGAGCTTGAATCTGCATTTCATTAATCGATCTCGTCTCGAAATCCATCGAAAAAAAACGGATAGATCGCCCTGCTAAACGTTTTGTTTTACGCATGTGCAGAAAAAGTACTTCAGCGATTATTAATGAGTAAAATGGTGACTTTTTTCTTAAAGCTTATCTATTTTATGTATAATCGTTAGAAAGTGCACAAAATACAAAAATAAATGATTGGGAAGTCGTAGCGGTAAAATCCTGTTATTCTACCTCAAGATTAGAAAAAGCATAAACGACAATAAACGTTTATTGATCAGTAACGGAACGTCAGTCAATCGAAAAGTTGTCAGTCAGTTTGACATTAACATAATATATTTTAAAATCGCAAGTTTATTTGTTGTTTGTGTTTCCGATGTCTCAGTTATAGAATAGAATTCAGCGGCTATATTCGAGCGCGTTCAGAATAAGTTCACGCGCCATCTGTCCAAGAAACTGTATGGGGTGTATCCGTTCTACCTACTCATGGATCCCACTCTGTTTGTTCTGAGCATGGTTGGCAATGATCAACTGTATATGAGACGGGAGTTTGCACTGGTCGTCTCCTTGGTGAAGGTGATTCGTGGAGTGGAGAATCACCCGGAAGTATTGCAGCGCTTGAGCGTGTGTACCGGACCGCTTCGTGCGGCGGCGGCGACGCCCGCACCTACAGCGAGAACAAATTTGCTCGCCGAAGCACCTCTTACAAGAGCTCTCTACACCACCAACTTCTTCAAAATCAGATTGACGTGTTTATGTGTTTTTAATAATGTAATGTGTTGCAAGTTTTGTTTAGTTTAAGTTCTAAGTTGTCGCATTAGGGTAAACCCTGTAATGATACTTCATGGTTTTAAATAAATAAATCAAAACGAGAATATTATAATCGTTATCTATTGATTCCAGTATTACAGATATTGGTAAAAGTGTAGGTTCTTAGTACACAAAAACTATAATACCGAAAGCAAAAAAGTTTAAGCGTCAGCTTATGCTTAGCAATCCAAAAGAATTACTGAGTGCTGGTCTTCAGCTTAAATCCTTGACCCTCGTTTACAAGTAAAGTACAGAAAAAAAAACGGCCACTCGATACATCACAATCACAATTACAAATTTTGAGGACAGAGTTTGTTCTTCGTCGCTGTTACTACTATCCCAGTCCGATAGCTGAGCTAATACTTCAAGATCGCTATCACTATCACTTGAAAATATTTCCATTTTCACAGATTTCTCAGTACAATCCGTAAAAAATTGGGGATCGCAATTATAGATCAAAAACGTCAAAAATCGATTTGTCAAAACCAGAGATCGGTTATAGAAAACGCATAACTGTCACTTTCATACAAATACCTATCTAAAAATTCGATCTGCCCTCCCAAAGATAGATTGAAGAAAAAGATCGAGAAAACGATCCATGGATCGGTTATAGAAACACTAAAAGTTGGAAATGGATTCAAATGTCAATCTCGATCCGTAAATTAGGGATTGAGATCGAATATAGAAAGCGGCCGTATAACAACGCCGCAAGAAAGGAGGATTTTCCATGCAAAAGCTACAAGACTATAAAAGTCTATTCTATCAAACCATTGTCGATGATTCGAGAGAAATATCGGCGCATTTCTGAAAAAAAAAATGCTTTTAGTTTCTCCTGGGTATACCGACCTTCATTTTAAGAGTTTTATCTACTTATCCAGGCGTAACCGTCCTTGTCCCAATTACCTTATGTAAGGTTATTTTTCGGGGTTATGTAACGACAAGATACAAGTTTATGTGGTCCCTCTTTTGAGCGACATAAATGAAACGTAGACTTGGAAAAATGGCATAAGCAATGGGAGGCATATACTAACTGTGGGTTGTTCAAAGCGAACGATGATGGCTAATTAAGTTATTCCAAAAGTTTATTTTCTGGCTGGCTTTCTCCGATGCTGAATTTTGGCATGGAGGTATTTTTCTAACCTTACCGAATTCATATCTAACGCCATAATTTAACAAAATAGGTAAAGCCTGCAGTTTCACCCTTGTTCTGACGCTCCGTTATACAATCTTTGGATTTTTTTTTTTTGACAAACATTCCCCATTTTTATAGAAAAAAGAAATTGCTGTTCTATTGGCAATTTCTATTAATTGCAGTTGCCTCTATAAGTGCACTCAGCAAACAAACATATTTTTACAATTCAAACCAGTAGACCCTGATATTCTGAACCTCTGGTCCTAACACAAGCTTCTATTTAGGGGAACTGTTTGTGGAATTGGGGAAATTCCACAAACAGAGAAATCATCTTTAAGTCACAGAAGCGTTGTATCAGAGCTATGTTCGGGTTAAAAGTTACAGACAGCTGCAAACCGTTTTTCATTGAACACAAAATATTGACTCTGCCATCTCTTTTTATATTCGAAGTAGCAAATTTTGTTCGGAATAATCCACATATTTTTAAAAAACAAGCTGACACTTTAATCCGTAACCGTAGAAAAAACGACTGCCTCAGTATAGTTTTCTGTTTGGCGCCGAAAATATATAACAAATTACCCAAAGAAGTAAAAGAAATGCCACATGCCTTATTTAAAGCTCATTTTAAAAGGTATTTATTAGATAAATGCTACTATAGCATACAAGAATTTTTAAGTGAGTGATGTATTGTATATATTTTACATTCGCTTTTATTGGTGGCATTGATCTTTGTATTGTAACTACTGAATTTTATTGTAATTATTTTTTATTTTCTTTTATATAGAGTCAGTGTACTTGTGTATATCTTAAGTTAGCTTAAGTACCATTTAAATTTTGTACGCCACAATGTGGCAGAACATGAGTTCATAATATTTATTCTAAGACCTATGCCTGTACCATGTTTTACAAAATAAAAATATCTTTATCTTTATCTTATCTTTATCTTTATCTTTAGATCTGAAAGTCTTTAAAATATTGTATCGAATAGTTACTGAAGTACAAGCAATATATGTATGTTCCCCCTTCCACGTCGTTTTAATGGGCAATGAAATTCCATAGTACGCTTATCAAGTATGCAAACCTGTTTGCTTACGCTAGGTACCAATGTACCATTCATTTTTAACAATGCTATAACACAAAATGTATTAGGATTTGTAACAAAACACGAGACGAGAAAATAATGGAATGTAATTGTCAACATACAGTTTCCTAATAAGGAGTTGTTTGCTGTCGGCAAAGCAAAGATTTTGCAAGCAGTGACTTCTTTGTTCTGATTTCGTAATGTTTGTCACAACCCGACAATTTATTTGGTTTCTCCGAGATAAATTGAAATCTGTTATTACAAGGTTGCTTTCAATATTTAATTGGAATATTTTATGTACAATGTTTTGAATGGTTATGATGTAACGTAGGTAATTGTTATCGTACAAAACGTTAGGACCTTCCATCTGTTATTATTTTAATCGATTTACCATACACATATGGGGACTATAAAATGTAAGGTCAATATTCCTTATCCCGGTGTATTTGTTTGCACAGGCATTGCTTAGTAATAAGTCGCTCGATTGTTTTACCGTGATACGATTTTTTAAATGTACTGTATTTTTCTTTAAGTATGTGTGTGTATTATTTCTGTATTGAACTTATGTCTGAGCAATTGATAGTGAATTCATTATTTTCTAACGCTTAAGAATAAACCGGGTGTTTTGTAATTGGCCGCATTAAAGACAAATCCCGAAACTCAAGTCATAAGGATGTTCAGAGAATTACCAAGAAAAAAATACGGACTTACTCGTCCTCCATATTACAAATGCAATTCTTGCATGCAGTAGACAAACGTCGATAACTGCAAGTCAAATCAACAGGGCGTATACAGAAACCATTACTTTCCTTATCTTCGTAATCAGCGAAGAACATTCGAAGAATCATACATTGATTGTGATCTCTACCAATGACTTACGTATACCTCAAGGTCATACAAATATAATTGTACAGATGAGCCGCTGTTAGTCATGTAATTGATAACAATTACACGAGTAAACTGAGGCGGGAATTGGAGACCTTGGCTGACCTTATCTACCCGTGGTATAACCTATCTACCTTAGGGACGTAGCCCGTAGGTAGCATATTACAGGGTGGATGTCATTTAGGACCGTTAGCGAAGTATGTATTTTCACTATCTTCCGTTTCTTCAGCGCTTTTGCCGAGGGTTGTCTCGCCAGTAAGTCTGTGCTAAAGCTAAATGCAGGGAGCACAAAAAAGTGTCATGTTGTCTTTCTATTGACAGAGACAAATCGATGTTTAGATAGCCACTAAGTTTAGTGTCAGAGTCGTACTGACTAATGAATACGTGTTCTTTGAAACCTTTTAGATCTAAGGATTGAAACGATCTGATTCGTAGCATACGCTTTTTAGGACATAGATCGTTTAGATGGCTCATTAAGTTTTAATCGATTTCATGAATAAACGATACCCTTACGTATCCAAATTCCAAGTGCCCATGACCTATAATGCACAGTTTAAATAGTTGAGAATAACGGATGAGAGACAAGGTATTGCTGAATGAAAGCTTACGCATTTTTAAAGATCTATGATGACAGTAAGTGATGTGCCAAAACTAATTGACGTAGTTCAGGTAACTGGCTTTTAGCCCTGTTTTGCTTGTTGTGTTTTTCTCGCAGCATATTTGGGACGTTCCACTCCGGAAGATATATCTCTTACTATCTCAGAATAATCATGCTTACACAGTTTCTTGTCCATTTAAAAACTAAAGCTATTTCTTTATTCAACGGCCTTATGATTGTTTATTTCTGGGATTACCCTGGAATCGCAATAATTGTATGGGATAAAACTGTACTCCTTTACAATTTTAATAGGGAACTCCCTTTAAATCGGATCTCGGTTGAGTTATTCTACATTCCTTTTCATTACAATAGTTAATTCATATTTGGGTTTTCTTCGCCGTAAATTTCCTCCGTAGACATAATTCACAAATTGGTGCTAAAGTTTACTTCTGTCAATCATTACATTTGCTCGGCCTCCTTTAAGATGGGTCGGATAGGTCTTTTAATGACTAGTAGCCAATAAACTCAATGCAACTATTATAAAATAAACCTCACTAGTTCTATAGACATAATAGACTATTCTTTGTTTAATGAAAAACTTATAGACGTAATATAAAGTATTGTGTCTAGTCGCGTGTACCTAATGCAGAAAGTCTTCTCTTGCTTGCACTATTCGCGACGATCCTACATACAACAAGTGAACACATACAAGTATACACACTACACAAGTTTTATATAATAACTAGCTGACCCAGCAAACGTTGTTTTGCCGAATTTTTTTTTCTAGTTGTATGTATTTTTAATGCCACATAAAAAAAAAAACAAACAATTTAGTCCAAAAAATAAAATTTATTTTTTTAGTGTGAGCAACCCTTATCATTTAAGCGTATGAAAAATCGATGTTGTTCTATTCTCAGGCCTACCCAATATGTATACAAAATTTCATAAAAATCGCTCGAGCCGTTTCGGAGGAGTACGGTAACTAACATCGTGACACGGGAATTTTATATATTAGATATATTAGATTGTAAACTGGTGTTCTATTTTTCAGGGAGGCAACAACGCTGGCCACACAGTCGTCGTTGACGGGAAAGAGTTTGACTTCCATTTACTGCCGAGCGGTATCATCAACCAGAAATGTATCTCTGTTATCGGTAAGTCATAATGATGGTGTTGTTTTATGGAAAAGGGTAATGGAAAATTAGTTCATATTCCCCGTGACACAAGGATTCAATTCCTAAATGCGGGAGTCGTTAAAAAAGTATTTTTCGACGCTTTGACGTATTTCCACGTCATATTTGTTTTGATGATTCTCCCACAGTTTTGCTCTGTGGCTTTTCCTTAATGTTGTAATCTAATGAATTCACAATTAGACTTTTAAGTTATAAATCTTACCCAGTATTCAATAAGTGAGTTATTGAGTGAATTAGAAGTGGCTTCCATCCACTCAATAATATGAATATTTATGAATGTTCAGTGAGGTAAGGTCAAGGTCTGTAAAATTATGAATCACTTTAGAAATCGTATTCTTCGAACCACATTCAAAAGTATCCTAAAACATCGTTTTACAATTTTGATTTCTAAAGTAATTTAGTTTAATGTAACAATGGGAGGTAAAAATGTTTTACAAAGACAATTACTGGAAATCTTCAAGATATAACTGCCGATAAATTGTATTTAAAACCTGAGTCATTATTGTGACCTAGAACAAGTCGATAAAGAAATTACAATAACTAGCTTTGAAATGCCAAGCAATGTCGCGTGTTAAAACCTTTTATCTATTTATATCTGAAAGATCACGAAATACAATATCATTAGGTAACTATTAGAATTGTAAAGTCTCGGCTTTTTCCCCTTTGCTGTTTTATTAAGACGTTAATCTTAAAATCATTTAAATAGAGATAACATTTTAATTGATGAGAAACTTAGATATTTTTTTCTCAATTCCTTTTTTATTTGAGGAAACTCTGTTAAGTACCGGTTGCACTTGACACTGATCCATACTTTAACTAGATTAAATTTTCAAAATTATTGGTCACTTTATTTCATGAAATACAGGCTGGCTACAGATGGATGGACAAATTTCGTATAAGAAAGATGAATATAGTGAAAACACCTTTCTAACTAGAGTTGAGGGTTTGCCAAAAAGCTTGCATCATTGTTATACTGCACATCGCCAAATCTAGGGTACTGGGGGAAATACCTATTATTAACATTAGAGGATAACATCTGTATTGAACTTCGAAAATAAATGCTCTGAGTTTTTTTCACTTGCTGGGTTCGTTTCCCAATTATTGACATAGAAAAAAGGCATATTTATTTCTATAAAAACTACACCCGCTCTGCAGAACTTAATCCTTGTGTCGCGGGAGGTTCCACAAACATACAAGTCAAATACAAAAGAGACCCAACAGTTAAGCATTTGACAACACTCTTTGTGTCTTCAGGCTAATAATGATACCTTACTAGCTGTCCCAGCAAACGTTGTTTTGTCATAGTGCCGAAACAAATAAACAAAAAAATATTGGGGTATGAAAAATAGATGTTGCCCCATCCGCAGACCTACCGAAGACGTGCACAAGATTTCATAGAATCGGTCGAGCCGTTTCGGAGGAGATCAATTTCGTACACCGTGAAACTACAATTTTATATATTAGATTACAGGTATTTTCATGAGCTCTGAAAGATTGTTAGTTATTTTGCTTATCTGCATTTCAGTGGTATTCTTTAGAAGTAATTCACACACCCATTACACTGTATGAACGTAGGCACCAACGCAAACGTATCGAAACTGAGATAAGCGATTCTGTGAATCCAAGGTTTAATCATAAAGTATTTATTTTGTTATGGCTATGATAAAACCATACATTGTATAAATTATAGTACTTGTAATACAGTTTTTGAAGCTGTAATTAAGGTACCTATTGTTGTTTTTAATAAAAAAAATCTCTTGAATATTTTGTATTATATTTTTTTAATTAATTGCAATTGAACAGCAGTTATGCAGAATATGTAAAAAATATTCCTAGGTACCTGTGAAATATTACTTTGATTGCATTTACATAATCTGAAAAATTCAATCGCAATACACAAAATTGTTAACAAACTTGCACATAAAAGTAAAGTCAGCAAAAACCTAAAAGAATAAGACATAAAACAATCTCAAACAAAACTTCGCGTGCCTAATGATTTACAAATTGAATGACTAACTTGTAACAAAAACAAAGCATGCAAATTATTATAACATGATAAAAATAAGGGATTCGTGACATCAGTTACCGAACCTTAGTACCTGGTACCGTCGTCAGAATCATTGTATTAATAGGTTTATAAAACGGGGGTATTATTTTCAAGGTAGCCAACCTTGAAATGAACGATGCACGAAGATGATTCGCTTTATTTTGTTGACGTTACTCCTTTAATGCACGATATGACATGATGTTAAATTGTAACTTGGTTATTGGTATAAGGAGGTTTAACAAGAAGACATTTGCAATTTGGTTGAGGATGTTTAACATATGTGAATGTTGTGTACTGTAAGTCGTTTTTGGAATTATGAATGGTGATTCGTCACTTAGGTACTGGAATTAACAAATAATGTTTTCAGTTCATAAGGTTTCATTTGGAAGATAGGCTTTTGAAATGTGGACTTATTTGCATTATCCTATATTCCTATCCACTTGTGTCCGAGTATATTCAAGTTAGCAACAAACTCAAAAATTTAAAAACTCTATCAAGTCTCCCTGCCGAAATAAGGAACTGTGCCATAGATTGTCACCCATACACGGACTGACCGCCTCAAGTGTAGCTTAACCAGAGGTCGATCAACTTTTGCAGTTATAGCTTAGCCACGAGCTCCTCAGATTAGCTAATATTATATATAGATATATAGATATTATATAGAGATTTAATTATATGTACTTAATAGTCCCAATATGATCAAATGATTTAATCCTACCATTATTTCAGGAAACGGTGTGGTCATCCACCTGCCAGGTCTCTTCGAGGAGCTGAAGAAGAACGAGCTGAAAGGCATGGAAGGCTGGCAGGACCGCCTCATCATCTCCGACAGAGCACACCTCGTCTTCGACATGCATCAACAGGTATTCACATACCCTAACACTCTTTAGGTAAATTGACACTTATTGTAATTGAATTAGAGTTTATTTTTACAAGGTGATCTCACAATATTTGATAGGTGTTAACATATCTAAATGTTTGTTGCGTGCACTTAGAGTTTGTGATGGACTTGGGATTTTTAATATTTACGGGATTATGAAATGAGAGAAACGCGTCTTTTTTTTTTGTTAGGATTCAGATCGTAACCACAGGTTTTTTGTACGATAAATGCCTATTTTTCACATCTATAGTTTATATTTAGTTATAAATATCAAACAAGTCATAATAGATGATTCATACTGACATTCTAGGTTGCCTATTTTATTATTATCAAAACCATATCTTAACTGTAATGTGGCATGTTACTTGTTCCCAGACCCATATTTTAATACTATGATATCACGTCACTGATAATAAGGGCATTGCCCTATCTTCTAAACAGACATTTCACGCTTGAACAAACTTTATCTATTCGCCGTTTTAGTGTATTATCAAGGCCAAGAACTGTAAAACATTCGTTGAACAAATCGGAAGTATCAGAAAATTCAGGCTCGCGAAACTGAAGATTTCGTACAAATAGGCGACCAATACAAATTAGCATATTTGTAATTTCGCAATATTTTTCTGTTCTCATCCGTCGACAACGGAACCCGAGAAAAATTACAAGTTTTCTCCATCTTTCATCTTCATTATTATATGAAATCACTGGTAGCTGTAAAAACATTATCTTTCTTAGCGAAGAAAAAAAGCCTATATGACAATCCGAGGTATCAGCAACCTCCATACCAAATTTAATAGACATTGGTTCAGCCGTTTACGCGTGAAGATAGAACAAACATCGTCAAACTTACATTTGCATTTATAATATTTTATCATCACTCGGGGATACCTGCACAATGCGATAGATATCCAATTATGTTATTAATATTTCTATCTACGTCTTTCTATTCTATTAGTACCGCCATCTTTTCTTCTGCGATTCAAACTCTTATTAACGTAAAAGGTATTTTTAATGTACAAATGTAATGTGATTTAATCTGAAATCTGATTAATGTTACAAAATGGTTGCTTTATGCATTTCAATGGGAACTATTATAATCGATTACGGTTATGTGATTATAAGAATAACCGATTAACCGACTTGGTATATCGATATTATAAACAGGGTTTTACCAGTATACAGGGTTTTAAATGGTACTAGTGGTACTACGGTTGTACGAAGTTTAACTGATTTGTTTTATGTTTGTCTGTTTTATTTTCATTGAGCTTTCCCGTAGTAAATGATCGAAAATGTTTTGGTTTAAATTATTTCATTTGTTCCTAAAAAAAAAACGAATACCGCAGTTAGAAATTTAATGCTTGTCCCACGGCGGCTTTCATAAGCATTCAAGTCACAAGCATAAGCACACCCAGACTCAGGACAAGATTCGAAGATCACACAAATGCTTGTCCTACGCGAGGATCTAAACCGCGACACGTAACGATCAGTTGTTTTTTTGTGTCTCTAGATGGCAAAGTATTCTAGCTGTTCATTCAGGGATAAAATAAATCGAATGTCGTCTCCTAATTTTCTTGAAACAATAAAAATGTTTTGCTAATTTCTATTGCATTTACTTCGCAATCGTACTATGAAGTACCGTGTATCGCCATGCAGTATTTTATATGCCCCTTTTTTTGAGTTACGACCCTGTCATTTTTGATACATTGCATTGTTTTATATTACCATAATCGGTACGATGCGGAAATTTTTATGTAAGTTCGATCCGTCTTTTATATCTCATTTAAATTCCCATACCAGTCAATGCAAATGTTTATATGAACGTTTTGTTCTGATATTCTTGTTGTAATGTCATGTTCTCCTATATGGATATTATTATGTATGTAGGTTGTTTTGAGTATGCGTAAGATTTTTCTTCATAGTTTAGAGAGTATGTATTTGTGACTCATATGTCAATAACTTGCAAGTAAATCCTTTAGTTTCGTATAAAAAATATATAAGAGGACTTTAATAACCGTAGTTAGTGTCTTATGCCGTTAAGAGAGGCAAAGGATTAGGTTGAGTAAAATTCTAGCCAAGCATTCAAGAAAATACGCAGTTTCTATTACCAAATAATCTTCGGCTTTATATTTTTTTACTCGTAAAAAAAGATTCTGTATACTGTAATAATAATAGTGTGACGCATAAGCGCATGATTTTGCGCGAAAACACGATGACGTCAGTCGCGGTCAAGGCTTAGTGAGGCGATGCGCTGAATAGGTACTTATAGTGTTGCGATACTGTGATGTACATTATTATACATGTCAATAAGGGTATCAAATTAATTTCGGAATACATTGCACATTATGTTTCAATTTTTTATTTAATTAATGATCTATAGGTATGGCAAAACAACATTTGCTGGGACAACTACTATTAATATGAATACATTTTTCGCATGAAGTTTGTTTCAAGAAACTAATTTGCTTTAATAATTTAGGAATTCTCTCAACCGACTCCAAAAAGAGGAGATTTTTTTTTCATTTTCGTGTAATTGCTGACATTTGGTCCCATCTAGGGTTCATCAAGTTTGACTCACTAGCTGTTATTGAAGTCGATTGTCCGTTTTTGATGTTATCATTTCATAAAATCTTCAAACGTTACAAATACAATGGCCAACTAATCAAAAGATCCGGTCCTCCTTACACGTGTTTTACATGTTTGTAAGTAAATCTCTCTGCGATTTAGAATAAAATGAATAATTTATGCACACTCTGATGAATAGCTGAAACGAATTATATGATTAAGAATGGTCAAGTAACTTTACGGAGTTAGTTATGTGTAATTAAACAATACTATCGATGACTAATACTGAACATTATATATGGAGATAAGTGAAACAAGATGAAAATCTAAAGTAACATATTTGGTAGGCTTAATTTTAGTTCGAAAGAAAATTTGTCTTGTTTTTAGTTAGTTCATAGGGTAACCATTTTCCTGCGCAGTAAGGTAAATTATCAGATAAATCCTTGAAAACACTATCTTAACTTTTTCAGCCACCTTGTAAGAAAAGTTGCTACAGCTTACTATACCAACAATTATTTGCCTTTATTTTCCAACATCAGCCTAAAAAGGATTCATACATTTCACACAGGACAGTTATATTTTATTTTCTACGAGATAAAAGCAAACTTATTACTCACAGTGTAAAATATTGCGACACTATATACCGCATCCACTCAGCCCACCTCTTATGTAAATCAATGACCGCCAGTGTATTCACAAGTCACGCCCCATGACGTAGTATTCTGCTCATCAGTTACTCACACATGTTATTATCTGACACGTGCTCAACCTGTCATTGTACCTACATACATATATCATATGTTTAATATGTTACTGTGATAGTTTAATATTGGATTTTGTAGAACTGTTAAATGCACGGGGTAGGATCCTACATGGCTACTTCATTTTGCATTTGCATACTTTCAGCTATCGTCTAGGTGAACCCCTAACTGGAGACTTTTTCTTGATTTTTCTCCTAAATAATATGCGCAGTGTATTAGACAAAAATGAATATTGCATTATTAAACGCCTTTTTTAACTGCCTTAATAATTATTATCTTTTTTGTTTCATTCTATTTCAAATAATTCTTGCAGAACTTTTGTTAACTAGGCAATTATCTAAGTAAACATTGTTCTGACACGGATTGCAATTTCAAATTGAAATTAACTCATTAATTCATTCCAATTATTGCGTCAACCACCATGACCATGACGCAGACAATCAGTTTATCAAAAACAAAACAAGTATTTATTTCACAATGTTTTTTTATCTATAAACATTTGCATGGCCAGCAGTGCTCGAATATGGGCTGATGTAGTTAACACATAGAATTTAATAAGTCCACTGTTTGGTCCTTCTCTTTTTTTCCCTCTTGTCGCCATTCCATAATCGTACAGTATATTTATTATTTAACATTGTATAGTTTATTTAACGATAGCGAGTATCAGTTGAATTTGCACCTTATGACTATTGAAATAAAACATACGACACTGTCGTCGCATCAGTGATAATGTCACAGTTATGATAGGTACGCTAACGAAGATATTAGCAATTGTTGTGACTGAGGACGTGATAATTGAAAATATCCTGTATTGAGTATTAGTATGTGTTTATTGTCGAGAACTCTATAATCATAGATTGTGTGTTTGACGACCTCCGTGATCGAGTGGCGTACGCACCGGTTTCAAGGTGTCGCTAGCTCTGAGGTCCCAGGTTCGATCGCCGGTCAAAATTCAAATTTTATACATTGTCTCGGGTCTGGGTGTTTGTGGTACCTTTGTTGCATCTGGAATCCATAACACAAGTGCTTTATCAACTTACTTTGGGTTCAGAACAATGTATGTGATGTTGTCCGCATTTATTTATTTACTTTAATATAATTTGAATCACGTAGTTTTACATTTGATACCTTTTTGGTTGGCATGAATTTGTTGAGACGTTTTTATCCAGCATAGGTCTTATTTGCTCATGTAGTGTCTGGACTCACTGGAGGTAGTTAAATAGGCTTATACTCTTGGTACTTTACACAAACTTTAGTTAAAGCGATTCCTCACTTGCGGGTTTTAGGTTTTAGTTTTTTTATTTAAATCATTCTTTTTTATTTAAAAAGCTTAAACAAAATGATGCCTCTTTTCCAGGTTGACGGTCTTCAAGAAGCAGAGAAGGGCAAGAACTCGTTAGGCACCACAAAGAAGGGTATCGGCCCGACTTACTCCTCAAAGGCGACCCGCAACGGACTGCGGATAGGAGACCTGCTCGGCGACTTTGAAGTTTTTGAGGAGAAGTAAGTTTAATCTGGATTTTACTACAAGAGTACTTGTACTATGAGATTCCGACTTGGCAAGAGATTCGGGGACTCAGCCCTACCTAAGCACCTTCTATGATCCAAATAAATTGCACTTTGTGGTTGTATAAAAGAGACCCCGCCGCATACATGCCGCATGTATACTTCCAAATGTCAAGAGTCCGAAGGTGTTCGCAGATTTTGATCACAGATCGTGATCGAGATTGAGCTTGAACGGGCCTAAGAGCTCACAGTACGCAGAAACTGAACACCAACTTGATTGCTTCGAACGCGTGTCTTGTGAATGATAAAGTGATGATTATCAAACATCAGCATATATCTACGATCAAATAAACCAGTTTTATTGCATAAACATTGCTATAATATCCTTATCGCGACAAATTATTCCACTTTGTAACTTCCTACTTTTGAAAATGATAATCATCTATAATCTGCGCATTATACAAAACGTGTAAATATTTTCTTATTTATTCCATATTGGTCCGATCGGGTTAAATGCCATGTATATAAATGTATAATATGAATGCCAAAGTAACTAGCATGTCTATGAATATCTTATACTAGTTGTAGTGCGTGACTTCGTCCGCTGATATATACACGTTATTTTTTTTGTTTTCTTTTTTTCTCTCTTCTCCCCGTTTCGGTAACATATTTTATTACTGCTCTGCTTCTATTAATCAAATTAATAAATGTGCTATTTATCTAATACTGAATATATGTATAGAACAAAGGCAAAGTGGATCCGAGTGAAGCCCACCATGCCAGACCCAATACGCGACGTGTCGCAGGTTCGATCCCCAAGTATAATAGTGTGTGATCCACGAATGCTTTTGTAAGTCTGACTGTCTTTGCGCTCGTGACTTAAATGTTTGTGACACACTACAGCACAACAATTAAAGAAAAAAATAGTGTTGGAGTTTTTTCATCGTATATTATACCATAATAATTATATTTCTCGTTTCAGGTTCCGCACCTCGCAGCGAACTACAAGAGAATGTTCCCATCATTAGAGGTTGACATCGACGCGGAACTCGCCCGCTACCAGGTCTTCGCGACCAAGATCAAGCCGATGGTACGCGACACGGTCTCGTACCTGCATAAAGCTATCGCGAGGGCAAGAAGGTTTTAGTCGAAGGTGCTAACGCCGCCATGTTGGATATTGACTTTGGTGAGTACTAATAGGAAAAATACGTGATAGTCATGATCTAGATGGAACGTTGTCATTCAATGTTTTTTTAAGAACATTTGTGGCATCCCTGATTAGAAAATACACTGGTTCGGTCGTTTCTTCTTTTGTGTAAGGTAACCAAAGTTATGGAAGTCGAAGGATCTGTATTTAAAATATTAGGCGGCAATAAACATAAAGCTTGAATCAAAATCAGAAGTCAAAGCAGCAGTGATACACTCAAAGCTAAAGCTTAGACTCTTTTAGAACGTTTACAAAACTATACACTCTGAACGTTCTATAAAAAATTGAACTAAAAATAATAATAAGATAAACCTAAAAATATGATTACAAGACTAATTATGATATTATTTAATACAAAGGATTAATTAATCCTAGATTTAGTACGAATCTTATCTAAATCGAAGACACGTGTCGTCATAGGCTGATAAGACACGCTTTGTTATGATAGTGTATCTGTATAAGCTTGTTAGTATCTTTATTGTTTATTTATTGTTGTTTATGTAAATCAGATACAGTAATTATATACTCGTTACTAGGATTGGGAAAAGGGTGAAATTTTGAAGTCGATAATGCACTTAGGCGAAAATTTCAAAATCATTAGTTGACACGGCGTCGGGGTTGCGAGTCCAGTGCATTAGTTTCTTTTCTGGGTCTTAAATTTTTGCTAATGTATATCTGTGCATCATTTAATAATGAGTCATCCCTAACTATAGTTGCTTCAAATATTGTTCAGTAAAATTTAATATCTTGTTCAGCATTCTTATCAATGGAATCTCTTATCTCGTTCTTGTTAATTTTATGAATATATTTATTTTAGAACGGTTTATATCAAATTGTTAAACAGAATTCGAATTCTATGATACAGTACATTTAACTCGGTTTTAATGTACCTAATAACGTAATTAATTATAAAGTAAGTATTCAATACGCAATACTTAATTGCTTCCATAATATAGTTACGTCCGCCACGTCCCCTTCCAGGCACGTACCCATACGTGACGTCGTCCAACTGCAGCATCGGCGGCGTGTGCACGGGGCTGGGGCTGCCGCCGCTCGTCATCGGCGACGTGCTCGGCGTCGTCAAGGCCTACACCACGCGCGTCGGCGACGGACCCTTCCCCACTGAGCTGCATGATGTGAGTATATATGTAAAATATTTGTATTTTCTTGTTGACTGAGAAGTGCAAGTGGCTAAGCTATAACTGCATAAGTGAATCGATCACAGGTTAAGCTACGCTTGACGCAGTTGGTCCGTAAATGAGTGACCATCTTTGTCATTACGAGTTCCTCCGTGTGTCGGAGGGCACGTTAAATTGTGGGTCCCAGCTGTTATTTATACATTTTTCACAGTCGTTGCACGAACTCAGAAGCTTGAAAGTCTGACGACCACTCTAACTAAGGTTTATCGTGTTGCCCAGGTATCTGGGTTGAGGAGTTCAGATAGGCAGTTGCTCCTTGTAAAACACTGGTAGTTGATGGTGATGGCCGATGATGATGAAAGAAAAAAATCAAAAACTAATGAAGTAATCCCCGTGTGTCCAGGAGACAGGCAGCCTGCTGCAGGAGCGGCCACGAGGTGGGAGTGACCACGAAGCGGGTGCGACGCTGCGGCTGGCTCGACCTGGTCGTCGTGCGGTACACCGCCATGGTCAACGGTACACCGCGTTAGTACCACACACTTACTTATTATAATATTGTTATACCACGAATTAGCACTGCCTCGCCATTACCGCAGATAGCGACGTCAGCGAGGCAGACCCAGCTGGAGATTCCAATATGACCTTGTTTTTGGGTATACGGGGTATCCCACGGTGTATGTAGGATTGCAACGCATTGCCATACACCGACACAAAAACGCGAATGACGTAGCACATCGGTTTAGGTTTAGTCAGTAAGAGTCTGACACTACCCTCCCCACCCAAGGAGGGGTTTCCATGAAGATTCCTCGCCCTTACCAAAAAAAAAACAAGGCGGGATCTCCCACTCACCTAGTCAGGGGAGGGACTGAGTAGTTTCAGAATCTTACTGACTCAGCCTGTACCGCCATGCAACGTCTTTCGCGTTTAGTGACACTCGGCAATGCATAGCAATTCACACACACCATTCCAGGATGATCTAGATTCTTTCTCAGCAAACTGGTGTTTTAAGGCTCTTAAGAACTCACTGAGTTTAAAATAAACCTGTTTTACAATGTTCATGATTACTAAAGCTGGATTTTCCCCTACCAATTAAATTAATTAAAAAGGTTATATTATCATTGCTTGTTTTTTTTCCAGGATATGCCTTACAAAGATGGACATCCTTGACACGTTAAAAGAGATCAAGATCGGTGTCGCCTACAAGCTGAACGGCAAGAAGATCGAATACTTCCCATCATCGATGACAGAGCTTAGCAATGTTGAGGTAAAACAATTTCATACTTTGAGAAATAAATCATTTATTTTTTAGTAAGATATATCGTCACTTTTCATGTTTTTTTTGATGAGCTCGCTAATGTTGATTCTAAATAATAAATTTCACCATCTTCAAACTTGAGTAGGTTTTGATTCGCTTGTTTTCTCATAATGATTTTTCAAAACGTGTTGTGTAACATAGTTAAATGTAATTTTTGGATATGAACTGAA